>NW_028250733.1:0-18863 GCF_964263255.1 Lissotriton vulgaris
GGTTGGACTGACCTATAGTTTCACTTCGTACGAGTGACTGCAGGAGCAGCATCCAGTCTTCCAGAGTGGAGCGCAACGTTGGCTAATTACGCTGCAGCAGGCCCACAGGCTGCGTCGCAAGCCGGCATTGAAAACGGAGATGGCCGGACTACAGAGTTAAGAGACTGAGGCATAATTAGTCGGAAAAAGGATTTAAAGCGGCACCTTCCTGCTCTTTGTTGTGGAAATACAACTTTCTCATTGGAGCTTTTTGATCTACGAAGTAAGTGACTATCACGGTCCTGAGGAGAAACACGGTAATCAGCTGGGTTTGAAACGCGTCGACCAACCTGGTCTCGGGTCACTTAAAATATTTCCATTTACAAAAGGTTTTTGTGAATAGCAAGAGAATTTCCTTCCCGAGTGTTTTTTGAACTTTTGAAGGAAAAGAAAATAACTTTACTTTTGTATAAAAAACGGGGTTGATTGATTTCTTCCATGTCATATATGCACAATGGTATTGACACGGAGACCATGATATATGTTTTTGTAAGTATGAATGTTTGTGTATGATTGCACGGCCAAGAGTGTCTGAACTGTTATGGTGTATTTGTTGTTCAAATTATTTGTTATTATTATTTTGTTGTATATAGTATGTATATAGTACTTTTGTATTTCCATGCACGAAACAAGTGTCTTTGAAAAAAAGTTTGAAGAATATTTAAAAATAATCAATAAAATTCATTTGTTGCAATTTATAAAGCAGGTTTTTATGTTATAGTCATAATAACCATTTTTTCAGATCTGGTGTCTATAATTCAAGTTCTCAGCACTGGCAATTGTGTTGTTCGATTATCTATAGGGCAATCAGGCACTGTCCAATGGGCTGATCTCCAAAGTCACTGTGTGGGCTGTTTTATGGTCTGCAGAGCCGGTGTCTACAGTTGGTTTCTCTTATATCAAAAAAACATTGCCTACAGCAAGCTCAAAGGCATTCAGTCTCCCAAACCTTGCAAAACACTTATATAGGGCATCTTTTAAAATTCAAAACAGTCCCAATTTGCAAAAATTGGTCACACAAAAGTCAGCTAAAGGTGTACGTGTCCCAAAGACTCGTTCGGCTGCAGTTATCGGCCTATGTGAGGGCAACCACAAAATGGCTGCCGTACACAAAATGAAACCCGAAGGTTCGAACGAAATCCCTGAATACACAGTGTTTCCATTGGTCGATTATGACGAAAACACTCGTACATGCCGCAATCGTCATTTGCGGTCCGCTGATACTGAAATCGTCTCGATACGACGACCTTTATTGGACAGGTTCAGAATCACGGAACCTCAGACCCTCCTTTTGCCCTTACATAGGCAATAAACCCAAACTCACGTCAGTCTGAATCCAGGTCTATATTCATCAGATCATCAAGATGTTGCTGTAGCATCATCCTATCACTTAGCAACTCTCTCTGGACAGGTATCCTTACACAAGTAGCACAAAGGCCACATATAGCAGGAGCACACTGTACACAGAGACAGAACAGGAAAAGGATAGCTAAGATCATCCCTATGACCATCAGAATCTTCCATTCCCACGTGGATAACAATCCCCAAAACCATCCCATTAACGACCAATCTCCTTCGTCCACATGTACAGACTCGGAGATCTTATGTAGCTTTGAAATGGCTTGGAAAACTGTTGGAGCGTTGTCTGGAATGAAAACGCAGCAGCTCGATTGAATCAATTTACATACCCCTCCTCTATCTGCAAGTATGACATCTAACGCAACTCTGTTCTGAAGAGTCATAAGGCGATCAGACTGGAGCTCAGCAGTCAAGTTACTAAGGGCACCGGCAGTTTCGACTATGGTGGACTCAACCACTCTCGTCAATTGCCGAATGATCCTGCTGTTGACCATAGGTCCCCAAAAGGCAGAAAACCCTTCAAGAAATCTCCCAATTCTTGTCCTGCAGTATCTTCCTGACTGAAGACACCTCTAACAACTCTCGTCTTATGGTAATCTGCCGCAGCTGTATGCGTAGGAAGCAACAGGAACGAGACAAAACATGTGCCTGAGAAATCAGGGGGCAACTATGTATACGCTCTATCGTAACAGATGAAATAGGTACCCTTAGCTGCTAAAAACGCTGGGGAAGTCTGGGACGCTAAAACATACGTCTCAGTGCAGACACTCTTTCCTAACTGAGCTCTCGGATTCTTGCCATTGCCTTGCAGACAATAATGACCTTGCAGGCAATAATGACCCTGATGGGGCGCTATCCAAATCGGAGGGGATCTTTTCGCTCGCTGGTTAACACTCAGACTAACTCCATATTCAGTCACGTTCCATCCAATATATGCATGTGTCTCATCTCTGGGTATAGCCTCGTAGGAACTAATTCCTCTAATCATATCGGCTATACCCTTAACTAGAGCACTAGTCTTTGGACTATCCTTCAAAGAACGTAGGGGGTAAACTTCACGAGCATAGAAAAACATCGTTCTGTATGCCCATACTGAACCATTGTAGCTAAAAGGTAGAACCAAGTCAGGAATACCTTTATCAGTAGTATGGGGCATAAGACCACACACCCAACAATTAGTCGTGTTCAATACTAGCTGGTGTTGGTGCAGAAGCTGAACAAAGGAATTATTAACGAATTCTAGTCTTCTAACAGTTTCATGTTCGGGCAAGGGTGAAAAGAATGTGAAGAAACAGTAGGAGGAGGCATAGGTTGTGTAGTGGGCACAAACGTCACTTGAAAAGTGAATGTCACATATCCAATTAAAAACATCATTAAACTAAATAACATCAAAAGACATATTATTAAAAAACATTTTCTGCTCATTATTTTACATATTTTGCTCTTAAAGCTCATTCTTTCAACAGGTCTCTCCATCTCGAAAAACTCCATCCTCTAATCGTGCTGTTCGCGGCGGTAGGGTGTTCCTCGCTAGGGAATGCATCTGTAAGTCCAGGGAATGCCCTTAGACCAACCAGAACCGTCGACCTAATGTCTTCGGCTTGCACTCCAAAGACTTGACACCGCAACCTTACAGCTGAAACCGGATGGTGGTTCAAAAAAGAAAAATCAAAACAGTTTCTCAGACGAGAGCTTAACCTTAAAAATCAGTAAAGAAAGAATATATTCTTTTATTTGTCCCACGACTCTTGGTCGCAAATTATAACGGCCTTTGCCAGGCAATGTCTGTTCTCGAAACAAAAGCTCAGGTTCAGAAGTATCCAAACGATTCGACGGTGGCACAGCTTCTTGCAGAAAATCGTCGCTTTCACGTTCAGTGTTCGTTCCAATCAAACGTGCATCGCTAAGAGGCAGAAAACGAGGCACGGTTTCAGTCTCAGAATCTGGAAGTCCTTTCTGGACCCACCTGTCGTACGGCAGAGGCAAAGGGGCCCTCTTACAATGTACGCCGTGGATCCAGTTCTTTTTACTGCGCACTCGTGTAGATAAAAGCACCAAGTAGGGACCAGTCCAGCGGGGCTGCTCGTTCTTAGTCTGCTGGAAATTCTTTATCAGGACCCACGATCCAGGTTCGATAGCATGTCCTGGATCTTCAGATGCTTGTGGCAAGGTATCATGAACCTGTTGATGCAAAACACGCAATTTAGCCGTCAATTCATAAAGGTAATCAAGCAACACAGGGTGCTCTATCTCTCTGAATTTTGTTGGCCGCTGCACTCCCCATATATTTGCCAGGCGACCAAACACTATTTCATACGGACTAAGTCCCACTCATGAATGCACAGTCATTCTTGTGGACAGAAATGCTAACGGCAAGGCATCAGGCCATTGTAGACCAGAACTCGCCTGAACCTTGGCTAGTTTTAGCTTAAGGGTGCCATTATTGCATTCAACTAGGCTAGCTGATTGGGGGTGATTTTCAGCGTTGAATTACTGCCCTATTCCTAACCCATCACACACTCTCTTCATCACTTGACCCACAAATTCACTCCCATTGTCACTCCAGACCATTCTCGGTAATCCAAACCTAGGGAAAAATTCCTTAATAAGGGCTTTAGCCGTAGACAAGGCAGTATTATCTTTCAAAGGGTATGGTTCCACCCATCTTGAAAAAGAGCAAACAACCACGAGCACGTATTTCAGGTTGTTGCACCTCTCCATGTGGATGAAATCTAGCTGCATGGCCTTGAAAGGATACGTTGGAGGAGCAACATGACCAGCTGGAGTTGGAGTTCCCTTACCAGGATTGTACATCAAGCAAACCATACAATTATTAACCAAATTCTCTGCACACTTAGGAATTCCTGCATTCTGCCATACTGGAGCTAACAACTTGCAAATCCCTTTCACACTGATATGCGCCATTCCATGAGCCATCGTAAAGACTGGAAGTACATACGCATCGGGTAACAACCATCGCTGATGCTCTGACAACTCAATCCAACAACCATTCATATCCAATTTACCCTTACTTTCTCTCCATTCATTCAATTCTTTCTCTGTAGCTTCAGCTTGGATGGACTTCATGCTCTCAATTGTATCTTCACACATACTTCTATCCGGAACCCATCTCGCCGGACCCGCAACATACATTCGACTAATTACATTTCTCGCAGTTTCTTTCGCGACTTTGTCTACAAACGCATTACCACGACCAACATCATCAGTAATTTTCTTATGCGCACTGCATTTCACAATCGCAAATTTCAACGGCAAAGTAAGCGACTCAAGAAGTTCATTCACCAACTGACCATGCTGAATCTTAGTTCCTTGCGAAGTCAGGAACCCACGCTCTTTCCACAAACGTCCAAAACTATGAGCCACACCAAATGCATACTGGCTATTGGTGTAAACCGTCACTCATTTCCCTTTCGACAACACACGCTCTTGTCAATGCAATCAACTCTGCTGCTTGCGCTGAATTATGTGGGATACGTGCAGCTTAAACAATCGTATGCAAAGTCGTGACAGCATATGCCGCAGTCGTATCACTATTCGGAAGCTTGAAGCACGAACCATCAACCCATAAGGTACTATCACACTCTGCAAGAGGAGTATCCCTAAGATCTATTCTCCCTTTCATTTCTTCCTCTGTCCTAAGGAAGCAATCATGCTGTTCAGTAACTTCTGTCTCAACTGAAATCGGCAACAACATAGCTGGATTCAACGTGTTGCATCTCTTTATATGCACATGACTCGCTAAGAGTGTCAATTGGTAACCTGGCAACCGAGCACTAGTTAAGTGCTGTGTCGTGGTGCGATTCAACAAGGTATCCATCACAATCAATGTATTATCCATCACCAAGCCAGCGACTGTCGAATAGAAACAGCCGCTGCTGCTGTAGCTCTCAAACAACTCGGCAACGCTCTAGCTACCGTATCCAAAGTCGACGTAAAATACGCACATGGACGTTGCTTATCGCCGAACTGCTGTGTCAAAACTGACAATGCACATCCCTCTCTCTTGTGGACATAGAGTGTAAAAGTCTTACTGTAATCAGGAGTACCCAACACAGGAGCTGAACACAACGCATCACGTAATTCTGAAAAACTTTTCTGACATTCGTCAGTCTAAGGAATAGGATTTGGAGTATCCTTAACAGTAAGAGCTATCAAAGGCTTCGCAAGAAGCGAAGAATTCGGAATCCACTGTCAACAATACGATGTAATACCCAGGAAAGCACGCACTTCCCTCTGTGTCGTTGGCACACTCATTTTCGCAATGGCTTGAATTCGTTCTGGAGTCAATCTTCTTCCCTCCTTCGATAAGAGGTGACCTAAGTAGGTAACTTCTTGTCGACAATATTGCAACTTTGAAAGAGACACCTTATGATGGAAATCAGACAAATGACGTAACAACGACAAAGTAGCCTCTTTACAAATCTCTTCATTATCTGCAGCAACTAACAAGTCGTCGACATACTGAATAAGGGCAGCACCATCAGGTAAAACAAACGTATCAAGTTGTGTTTTCAAAGTCTGACTATAGATCGATGGACTTTCACAATAGCCTTGAGGAGCGCGCTTAAACCGGAAACTTCGGCCTCCTAAAGAGAAGCCCAAAATATCTCTACTCTCCACGGCAATCGGGATGCTGAAGAAAGCATTCTTCAAGTCAATCACCGAAAACCACATGGCTGAAGCCGGAATTAAAGTCAATAAAGCGGTGATATCTGGAACAACAGGAAATTGCGGGACAACAATCTTATTCACCTCGCGGAGATCGATCACAAACCTATACACAGGAGGCTGTGAAGAATCAGTTCTTTTCAGAACTGGCAAAACTGGACTATTGCACACATTACCTCTCGTTTCCTTAATCACACCTTTCTCAATCAGATCATAGGTGATCGTCAAAAGTGCTCTTTCACCATCACTAGAAATTCAATATTAAGGAATACGTGGCAATCTAGCATTCTCTTTCAGCGTCACAACACACGGCGGAATCTCCAAAAGACCCACATCATTAGGACCAGTAGCCCAAAGAGAATCATGGAGAGAAGACAATTCAGCTGGAAGTCTATCTTTAGATAAATACATCGGAGAGATCACTCTCTTACCCAATGTAAGCTGTACTCCTGAAGGAGAACAGTGTAGCGTTGCATACAATCTTTTCAATAGGTCTAATCCCAACAAGTTCTGACCACAACCTGTCGTCAGAATAAGGGGTGCTTCGAATTCACAAGGTCCAACAGAAAGAGACAAAGGACTAGAAATCGGATTAGTAACCGGGGCGCCAGAAAAACCTACTGAAACATTCGTTAAGCCAGACAAAGGTGCGCCAGGGAGTTTAGAGTGCATAAAAGAACTCTTCGCTGCACCAGTATCCAACAGAAAAGGCTCTGACACACCTGATGCAATCACTTCAACATAAGGTCCACTCTGATCTACTGGAACTGAAACAACTCCCTCTTTTTGTCTATGGCTGTCCTAGCAATCATTACCATCCATATTCTCACCTTCAACATAGTAATCGTCCGCATAGTACTGAGCCGTCCTACCAGACACACCATTCTGCTGATCAAAGCTATTCATTGAACTCTGTGGAGGCAAGGGACGCACATTCTGAGAAAACACACCACGTCCTCTACCTCTAGGAGCTTGCTGAACACCTCAACCTCTCACACCAGAAACACCATTCGTACGCTGTAACAGAACCGGACAACTACTCTTGAAATGACCCTCTTCCTTACAATACGCACACTGATTAGGGCCTACAGGAAAACGCGATTGAGAAGACTCGAACCTTTGCGAGTTTCTCTGATACTGCTGATGCTGCTGATAATCGCGCTGAATATTACGAGGGGATACGCTTGCTGCAAAAGAACCTTCGTCTTTAGATCTTTAGTCTTCTTGTCA
Organism: Lissotriton vulgaris; assembly: GCF_964263255.1. Classification (NCBI taxonomy): domain Eukaryota; kingdom Metazoa; phylum Chordata; class Amphibia; order Caudata; family Salamandridae; genus Lissotriton; species Lissotriton vulgaris. The sequence continues at coordinate 7,318 of NW_028250733.1, forward strand.
GCTCTATCTTTCTCATCCTTATCTCTATTTTCGTAGTACTGTGCAGTAGCCAAAATCTGCGCTGACGAAGAAACGGCCCAAGAACTCTCAGAATCCTTCAATTTAGTACACAACTCTGGAAGCAAGTTATGCACAAACTTGTCAACGAACAACTGTTGACCACCTTCCGTACTCATTTCCTGACCACTATGGTCGATAAAAGTCTCTTGAACCTAGTGAAAAAGTCAGACACACTTTGGTCTTTCTTCTGCTTACACACAGACAATTTGTCCCAGTTGACACGCATAGCAGGCATCAAAGTCTTCATATAATTAATAATCCTACCAGGGAGTTTTGCAACTTAAGGCTTAGGTTTAGCACCACCAACTTGTCTAGCATCTGAAGCACTAATATTTGCCCATGTATCACCTAATTCCTGCACATGATCCGTATCATGGCTGTGGAACAACATTCCCAAACAACATGTCTATGTCAGCTAAATTCATAGTGCATGAGTCTGCAGATAATTCCTTATAGTACCCTGCAGGATTTTTACGAGGATCAGGCAAAGTCTGCTTAAGGGCTAAAACTTCAGCATGCTTCCATGGAACATGTACCCAAACTCGCTGAAAATGAGCCGGTACGGCTGGGGGGGACATTATTCGCACCAGCAGGCACTGCATCTTTCCACACCGGAGGAACCTCTCTCATTGGATATTGTCACACTTTTCTCCTAACTGAAGGACCAGGCTCAAACAGTCGCTGAGAAGGAGACTCACTCCTAAACGACAACAGTGTTGCAACTGCTCTTTCAACGTCAACACCCACTATAGTTACCTTCGCAAACTCGGACTGTATACGGAACAACTCAGGCGGACACTGTCCCAAGTCAACATCTTCCCATTCTTGACGAAGGAATGTACACATTGTCCCAAAAACATATCTCTGGGTTGGTGCTTCCCACTGACAGAAAACATCCATAACACACTTCAAAGTAACCCATTTACGCGCTAAATGATCCAACCCTGTCCGCTCATTGGGACCAGGCAATTGGCTACGCAATTGTTCACGCTCTAAAACAGGGGTCATACCCAATGACCCAAAGAGAGGAGAAAAGAGACCAGTAACAGTATTGGTCATCCTTTGTCGAACAGAAAGAGAAGGTGACGAAAGAACAGGAGGAAAAACGGGATGAGAAGAAGTATGCATAGGAGCAGTAGCAGAAGGAGTAGATAATACAGGCGTAGGAGTTGGAGACGAAGCAGGTAGCAAAGTCGGCAACCCTTGAGAAGGCTGCGCCAAAGGAATAGGAGCCAACTGAAGAGGAGCTGGCTGGCGTAGAACCACAGGTGGCAAAGCATCCGGAGGTTGCGCAACTAAAGGTGGCTGAGGTGCTGTAGCACTCTGCACATAAGGGGGTAGCAAACTCAATAGATGTGACATCAAAGGATCCTTCTCAAGGTCCTTTGCTGCATCTTGCTGTTGAGGTGGCAAAGCTGGATAGCACTTATCTATTGCCAATTTACGTTGCCTAAGCAACTGTTCACTCTCTTGTTCTTCTTCGTTATCCCTAAACTGCATACCATCGAAATACCTCTTTCACTCTTATTTCTCTTCGCTAACTTAATTTCTTTCTGTTTGCGTTCCTTTCGCCATAGGCGGAAAGAGTCAAACATCGCCGGCCGGCCTTTCTTCTTAAACAGTTTAACTTCTAGATTATCTAAAATTTCCGTGTCATAACTACCATATTGGGGCCACTTTAGAACACCGTCCTTCCTAGTATATCTAATCCATACTTCATTATACGTGATAGGGCCCACACCATGTTTTAAATAGAGCTCATAGGTCGGAGATCCAATCAGAGGCACCGGACACGAGTCCTCCAATCGAGAATCCCTATTACAACCACAACAAAATATCTTTCCAAGTCTGCTAAGACCAGGCATCTTCGCTCACTAGTCTAGCTTCAAACTTCAAGGGAATATCAAATACGATAGCCTCGCGAATACACGAGTCCCTCGGCTTTAGAGCTTGCAAGTCCCAAATCAAAGATCCCAAGGGGATACCCAAAACAAAACTAAAGACTGGGAGACGCTCCACTCATACTTAACTGAAATATCAATGACGTCGCCAGAAGACCCGTCTATTGTCTCGCTCTACAAATCATCAAAAGGCTCCAAGACAGGGCGACAGTCAGGGCAGCAGTCCTTCATAGCCATCGGAAAGCGGGGAACCTCGCAGCAAAGACTTTCGGACCACGACGACATACAGGGGTCAATGAAGTGGCAGGCCTTCCTCCAGAATTTTCACACGAAGCTCCTTACGATCTTCAGGCTTGAACCGGTACCGCTGAAGTCGCCCCACGTGGGCGCCAACTGAAGAACCGGGTTTTAGAACCCAGCGGCGCCTGGGAAAACGCCCGATGTCTTCGAGTCCCCTGTCTTGGCATACAGAGACACAGGACACTTCTAGGTGATGTCAAAGACCAGGTTTATTGGCTGCAACCAGGAACAGAGGTCTACGGAGCACGACACCGTTGGTTCGCTAGAGACTGCACAATTTAGTAAAGCAAGACATCGTCTTTTATGCCAAAAATCACATTCATGGCTAGCATCAATTACTTACAAACGGACCAATCAAACAGTGACATTTTAAAAATATCGCATAACGACAATCCCACTTTCAGTTCTCCAGCCCACCAGAAATGACATGGCAAAATCCAACATTCTTGCTCGGACAGGCCGGACAAACCCATAATAAAAGGACCTCAACCCAAATCATAAATTAAGCCATAAAGGAAGAAACAGAAACAGATGAGAAGCAAGATAGAAGGGTGTGTGCATGTACCATAAACTCAACAATGTCCTGCTCTTTGATCTCCATTTGACCAGCTGCCTAACAAGGTACTGGCTCAACGAGGTCAGCCTCGGGCAAGGGAGTCAGCGTTCAGGTCACACAAAAGTCAGCTAAAGGTGTACGTGTCCCAAAGACTCGTTCGGCCGCAGTTATCGGCCTATGTGAGGGCAACCACAAAATGGAACCCGTAGGTGCGAACGAAATCCCTGAATACACAGTGTTTCCATTGGTCGATTATGATGAAAATACTCGTACATGCCGCACTCGTCATTTGCGGTCCGCTGATACCAAGATCGTCTCGATACGACGACCTTTATTGGATGGGTTCAGAATCACGGAACCTCATGACTCATCGTGACTATGGTACAGAATAAGGGGTCCCAGTAACAATATCATAACTAGACAAACAAAACAAAGCACTTAATATCATACTATGTAAAAAAAACGTCTAAACTAATGGTTAGGCTCACTGTTCTTTATTCACAATGCGCACATTCATAATTCTTTATATTCAGTTTTTAAAACCCTTTCGATGCTCATGACGAGCTCAGCTCGTCATGATGCACAGTTGAGCTGTGCTGATGACGAGCTGAGCTCGTCATGAATGATGTACTAAAGCATTTTCCAGCACAGGGGGGGAAAACGCCTAGCAGCCAAGGTGTTAAACACATTTATTGTTGTGCCCCAGGAGAGGGAAGGTGAGGGACAGTGAAGGTAGGAGGGGAATGTGCAAAGTGAGTCATTTGTGACTTAAATAACATTTAATGATTTTTAAACAAACACTCTGTCTGGCTTCAGAGCCCTGAGCCAGTATAATAAATGAGTTATAAATACTCATCAATTAAAAAAGTGAAACTATAGTGTCGATGCTACAAAATAAATGAGTAGAATGGTGGTTGCATCGACTGATGGGAGGTATTAGCTGTCGACGTTTCGACCCCAGAAGTGTTGCTAGGTTGCGTCACACCTTAGATTAGGGTCTTCATCAAGACAAGGGGTCCTGGGGGACACTGGTTTCTCTACAGAATACAAAAAGGGGGAATTTATGCTATTTACAGTGCAAAATCAAATTGGATTTTAAAAGACAACACAGGCGCACGTGTGCATCTGGTACGAGACAAGAAAATAATTAAAATGTTTTTTCACCATGGGGGGTTGGTCTCAATAGCTCACAACAGGAACAAGGAGGACCGGGAGTGTCAATGGATCTAATCACGGTTATACGAATCAATATTCACAACGTTTTCATGATTGAAAGGCGTCAGAAGATCACCTATACTCAACTGAAAGAAAATTTACAGATGGTGATGTATCAATCTTAAGTTCCTGAAGGTAATATATAACCATTGACAACTTATTCAAAGACCATTTCATATGTGTTATCGAAATCCAAAACTAATTAGGGATAGTGGCTCCCTCATGAATGAGGATAAAACAGGGAAATCTAAAGGACCTGAAGGACAGGCTTGCAATAGTCTAACTAATCGAGACCTGATGTCAGCATCTCAAATTCAGTGTCACACACAGACAAAAATAAAAATTTAAAAGGGATTTAACATACCACAGCATCGTGGCGTCGTGTCTTTTGCTGGTTAGTATTGAATCAGAGCCGCTATTCTATCTCTAAAACAAAGACACATGTGTAAACAGCACCATCAATGGTGCACCATCTTATGACCCACAAAAGAGAAAATCAGTGTTGGACCAGGGGGCTGTTTAACTCCTACCTAACGGCAAAAGTCGCCGCCTTCTCCCGAAATCTTTACTTGTAAGTGGTGAAGGCGTAGACGCTTCTGCAGAGACGAAACACAGGAAAGAATGCGGTGAAAATATGCACCGCGGCCAACATATCAACAATGTAGTCTATCAGTTAAAGACAACGCCAACAAGTGCGGGGACTATGTGTGGATGCTCACCTCATATGCGCCCAAGGTTCGAAAGTCAAACTCGCTCCCCGCATCTAGTGGACAAACAACCCACTCGCACCTCATCCGGCATATTACTTGCCGACGGCGTGCGTACTGACGTCAGAGCTGTCGACATGGAGGACAGACTCATAAAAGGCGATCGGTGTTTTAGCCGAGAAACACATAGAGCGTCCAATTATTGTGTTTCCCCCAATCGTGTATAATAGTGCAACTTACAAAATAGGAAGTTTAGTAGCGGAAGAGGTAGCAGGGTATTAGATACGGATCAATCCTTTGGTTCGGTGGTGCATAAAGAGCCGTCAGTGGTTATTGCAACATGGCCGATCCTAGACATGTTTCGATCTCACAACCTAAAAGGAAAGAGAACCTCGAGGAGCTGAATGTTGATATACATGGAGTCACTACATCCCACAGTCGTGCGGGTTATTTGCATGGAAAAAATGGAAAGATGCCTATTGTATTAACCAGAGTCAAATTACTTTCACTAAACAAAGTCACAAATCATATTAGATAAAAGCAATGTATATATAGCATTAAAGGCAGGAACATTTTTTAAAGTTTCTGAAAATGAGAAAAAGCTTATTCTTAAGTCATGCACCTCCTACACAGAGGGGTGTAAATGACTACATCCATCCCTGGTATCAGAATCTCATGCACCTCCTTCGCAGAGGGGTGTAGATGATATTTATAACCAGATGTAGTGCGCCATGTGTCCCGTGCACCTCTCACGCAGGAGGATGAAAGACGGGGTTTATTTTGTTAACAAAAGATTCAAAGGGGATTGACAGGGGAACTCAAAGTCCTAATCTAGCTAACTGGGCATGACTGCTCTCTGCTTCCTTAAGTCAGTTGCGGATTGAATCCAAGATAGCCATCCATTTGGATTCGCGAGTGTTAAGAATCAGGGATATGTCCCCACCTCTAGGACCCAAGGTTACCTTCTCCAAAACCAGCCACCTCAAGGTATCAGGGGTATGTCCATGTCTGTGACAGTGATCCGCCATAGGTACACCCACAACATTGCATCTAATCCTGCTAGCGTGTTGTAATATTCGGACCTCAACTTTTTGCTGAGTTTGTCCCACGTATACCAGATCACAAGGACATTTGATCATGTAAATAACATTTTGGGTGTCACAATTAGTATGTGATCTTAAGGTATAATTCTGGCCTTGGCGTGTGAAAACCTTTGTTGGGATAGTAGAAGGGCATGCAACACATGATCCACATCGGGTATGTCCCAAAATTGGAGCAAGATTCCACATTGATGAAAGGGTACGTGGTTTAGGGCAGTCAAGGAAAGATCTAACCACTAAATCCCTGATATTACGAGCTCGTTTGAAGGAATGTAAAGGAGAAGAATTCTGCTCAATGTCATCCGTCAGCAAACCCCAATGTTTGTTAATGACTCTTTTAATTTCATTGCTTCGAGTCAAAAAAGTTGTAACACATATTAGACGTTCATGAGCTTTATTGATTCTCTCCTCTGGTTGTAGCAATGTCTCTCGTGGATTGTACCACGCCCTTTTGCGTGCCCTTTTAACCAGTCTTGCAGGATAACCACGGTCTAAAAGGCGACTTGACAGTTCTTCTGACTCTTTGATATAATCATCTTTCCTTGAACAATTTCTACGAATACGTAGGAACTGTCCTACCGGTAAGTTATCTTTAAGGCACCTAGGGTGATGACTCCTGTATTCCAAAAGGGAATTCCTCTCTGCTGGTTTTCTATATAGAGTTGTTTGCAAGATGTTATGTTCCACAAAGATCAAAATATCAAGAAAAGCAATCTCTTTGTCGCTAGATTGTAAAGTGAACTGAATATCAGTGCTTTGTTCATTCAGCCAAGTATGGAACAACCTCAGATCACTATGGGTCCCAGTCCATTCACAAAGAACATCGTCTATGTATCGGACCAAATGTGCCAATTGTGCACTGAAAGGATTTATGTGATCATCGTGACTATGATGATATACAAGCTGACACATAGGCACATGACTGGGTGATATTTGGGATGACTCAGCCTTGACTTTAGCGATATTTGGCCTGACTCATAGTCCACTGAGGCAGCTCATGTTCAATGTTAGACGGGGACCCGGAGGGTCGGCCGAGCGAGGGGGAGAGGCCTCCTGGCGAGGGCCCTCTCCTTAGATCGTACGGACGGGCAACTACCCCCCCACAGATGGACGCCACACAAAGATAGGTTCTGTACACTTTTATCGGTATTCTTAGGCAGGTTAAACTTGACGATACAGCAGGACCAGGATACGATGATCCCTTCAATTCTAGTCTCTGGGGGAAAGGGGGTAGCGGGACAGTCTCAGTACCGGGCCGGTACAGGGGTAGCTGGTGTATAGCTCTCAATCCTCGAGCTGGAGGGTTCGCAAGTAGGGGCAGCGGCAGTGCCAGCAGGCCTTCAAGGGTCGTTTACGACGATGAGCCGTGGCAGCGCCAGCAGGCCTTCAAGGATGATTCACGAGGACCAGCCGCGGCAGCGCCAGCAGGCCTTCAAGGATAGTTCACGAGGATGAGCCGCGGCAGCGCCAGCAGGCCTTCAAGGATGGTTCACGAGGATGAGCCACGGCAGCGCCAGCAGGCCTTCAAGGATGGTTCACGAGGATGAGCTGCGGTAGCGCCAGCAGGCTTTCAAAGATGGTTCACGAAGAGGAGCCGCTGCAGCGCCAGCAGGCCTCCAAGGATGAGTTTGTCTCGGTGTCTCTCGACTCCAGGATACAACTGCCTTCCTGCTCTGGAGCTACCCCAGTTATAGGTCTGGTGCCCTTTGATGTCCGGACCCTCGCACTGGGAGGTCGGGGGGTCTGGGATGAGGGAGTCCAGACACCCAGCAGGGGGGTGGAGCCCGCGCCCAGGGAGGCTGGGGGCGATCGAAACCAGGCGGAGGGGAGCCATTGACACCCCTTCTTCCATTGACTCGCCAAGTGGTCTCTTTACCCCCTGGGTGGATGGTGGTGCCTCGATGTCGGGGCTTGGCTGGGCCTGAGGCTGAGGTCGACCCGAGGCCATGAGGCCTGGTCATGGCAGGTCCAAGATGGCGGCTGGGCCGGGGACGGTGGTTCGGGAAAAGAGCCCGGGCCAGCCGAGAATGTTGTGGTTACGAGTCTTGGTTTTGTCGGGGAAGAGCTGGGGGTTGACCCGGAGGGCTGCAGGTGTGATTCTTGTCCAGGGAACAGGGGTAGTAGTAGTTCGAGACCCGCAATGCGGGGAGGGGTCGGGCATGCCGCGAGGCCTGTCCAACATTCAGAATGCTTTGCCATTCAGGATTTTGGAACGGTACATATACAGCGCCCAAACCACAAGATAGTGTTTGGCTTACTCACTAGTTAAAGAGGACGGATCCTCTTCAGCGATCCCACTCACCTAAACATCTCCAAGGCCAGGCTGAGCTTCTGCTGCTTTGCGCTCTCCTGAAAATCTCTGACATTGTGTATATTTTCCCCCTGCAAATCCAGCGATGCAGCGAACACCATCCCTACAATGCTTCACGGCTCTCCAGCAACTCTTCAACACTGCGGACATATTCTCCCCTTTAAATCCAGCATCCAGCTAACACTATCCCTGCAACACTGCACCTATAAAGAAAGGGAGAAAACATGGTTAAGTACCATTCTTTAGGTTAGTGCACTAACAGAATGCATATCAACAACAGACTTGTTTATATGATTCTGAAAATCAGAAAAGATGACAACTCTGGAACATTGAGGAGACATTCTGGGTATTATTAAACAGGCATACCAAGGCCTTGGTACTAGTTCCCGGTTACATTCTTATGTGCCATCCTTTATTGTGCTATAGTTTGTGAATCCAAAATCATACTCTTACACACCTTATGCTTAGTGTCAAACAAACATGGTGTACCTTAGTGTGTCATGTGAAAACATGTGAAAACATGATATTAGCTTCTGCCAGGAGTGCCTCAACTCAAAGTGTAACGGTTGATTATTGGAAGTCTATACAGTAATGGGTTAGTTGTCATATTATTGCAGGGATTCTGCGCCTACACAGAACTGTGCACAGAGACCCAAGACCTCAGTGAATTGTGCTGTTTCAAAAAAATCACCTCATTGCCTAGAAACCCTAACCGGCTAGCATCAGTGTTACATTAGCTCTTCGTCCTATAGCAAAGGAGCCAATGATTAGACAGAACATTCAACTTAGGTTATACTCAGGAATGGTTGGAAGCAAGAACACCCTTTCATTATACTCTCATACCAGTCTGCAACAGGAGTAAAAAGAGACAAGGGAAAGGTTAAAATATTTATTTAACGACGTGCTCTAAGATGCAGTATCTTTGCTAACATAAGCAGACATATGATTAGAAATAATATGATCAGCATTGTTACAATTCCATAAAACACAAAAGGAGAAATCATATTACAATAATAGTGAAAATAGGTGCCTAGTGTAACACAGCCGCGGCCCGTGGAAGGAGTTGCGGTGGGGCAGAGAGGTGGGGCAGGGGAGGGGCAGGGAGGGGGGTGCTAAAAACAGGCATATGGATAATTGGAGGTAAGTAAACAATTTAATTAATAAAACAAATTTCGCATCGCGCGCTGCATCACATTTTGCGATGCAGGGCGCACGACGAAATTAATTTTATTAATTAAATTGTTTACTTACCTCCAATCATCCATCTGCCGATTTTTAGCACCCCCATCCTGCCCCTCCCCCACCCCGCCTCTCTGCCGCACCGCAAATCCCTCCACGGGCAGCGGCTGGTGTTACACCCTCCCTAGCTAGGAACTATGTTTTATAAAATATAGAAGGTCTCTTAGGCTTGTGTGGGGGGACCCATAATTCCAAGATCAGCAGGTGTGAATCATATCGGGATCTGCAAAAGCTCTCTGTCTCTCTGAAAAAACGGGATTTTTCCAAGTGTCTGAAATCATGCCTACAGTGCAGTATTAAAGGCGACAGAATCTCCGTTGGCTCGCAGCTGCATGTATGTTATGTCTAAAACGTGAGCCGATCAGCCCGAACAACAGCTACCTTGTTATGATAACCTTGGAGGCTTTAGCACTCACTGTGCAGTCTAGGGTCACGATGTAAGTCTAGGGATGCCGAAACAAGTCTTTCTCATGTGATGTAATTCACGCAGCCTAACTTACAAAACAACAGCTATATGAAGTGTTGTGTGCAAAAGAAGCAAAAGGCAAAATGGCGTTTAAACTTCTAATAAGCCTATGCTAATATGGCAATGTGCACAACAAGGCCCAGCCCTCACTGTTACAAATATTAAACAAAAAACGGCTTTACTCCGAGTAAGGGCAGACACTGAGCACTCTCGTTGCACCTTAGTGCGTATTATCAATCAGCTGTTTTGAAACGTATTCTTATTCACTGTTTATCACAATCTGTCATATTCCATCATATGATCGGTGACACCAATTTACATCAAATCCAACATCGTTAAGTATTTGAGTAAAGCGTAATATTTAACACTAAAGCATGGGTGATCCCCTTTGCATTTCGTGCATAGCACTTCTTCAGAGGGAATCTGTGAACAAAATGGCAAAGAAAACAAATATGAGGGGGGGGGGTTTCGCACTCCAACTCACCCACCAGCAGGTGTGCCCCAGGAGCATCATGGTAGATGCAGTCTCTTAATAGCGTGTGCGCTATTGCGTTGAAAGTGTGTCGTAGCAAGGTTGCAGCACCAACTCTGGACACCGGTGTTTCGGAATTCTTGTTCCTCGTCAGCAGAGTGTAGGTTTTTCGGGGTTAGCTGTGCAGGCTGCCAAGTGTTCTCAGGTATGTACCTCTCTGGCGCGGGTGCGATCTCCGAGCTCGTCAGCTCTAGCTCGAGGGAGCCAATCAACTTTGAGGGGGGGGTTTTCGCACTCCGACTCACCCACCAGCAGGTGTGCCCCAGGAGCATCATGGTAGATGCAGTCTCTTAATAGCGTGTGCGCTATTGCGTTGAAAGTGTGTCGTAGCAAGGTTGCAGCACCAACTCTGGACACCGGTGTTTCGGAATTCTTGTTCCTCGTCAGCAGAGTGTAGGTTTTTCGGGGTTAGCTGTGCAGGCTGCCAAGTGTTCTCAGGTATGTACCTCTCTGGCGCGGGTGCGATCTCCGAGCTCGTCAGCTCTAGCTCGAGGGAGCCAATCAACTTTGAGGGGGGGGGGTTTCGCACTCCGACTCACCCACCAGCAGGTGTGCCCCAGGAGCATCATGGTAGATGCAGTCTCTTAATAGCGTGTGCGCTATTGCGTTGAAAGTGTGTCGTAGCAAGGTTGCAGCACCAACTCTGGACACCGGTGTTTCGGAATTCTTGTTCCTCGTCAGCAGAGTGTAAGTTTTTCGGGGTTAGCTGTGCAGGCTGCCAAGTGTTCTCAGGTATGTACCTCTCTGGCGCGGGTGCGATCTCCGAGCTCGTCAGCTCTAGCTCGAGGGAGCCAATCAACTTTGAGGGGGGGGGGGGTTTCGCACTCCGACTCACCCACCAGCAGGTGTGCCCCAGGAGCATCATGGTAGATGCAGTCTCTTAATAGCGTGTGCGCTATTGCGTTGAAAGTGTGTCGTAGCAAGGTTGCAGCACCAACTCTGGACACCGGTGTTTCGGAATTCTTGTTCCTCGTCAGCAGAGTGTAGGTTTTTCGGGGTTAGCTGTGCAGGCTGCCAAGTGTTCTCAGGTATGTACCTCTCTGGCGTGGGTGCGATCTCCGAGCTCGTCAGCTCTAGCTCGAGGGAGCCAATCAACTTTGAGGGGGGGGGGGGTTTCGCACTCCGACTCACCCACCAGCAGGTGTGCCCCAGGAGCATC
>NW_028250734.1:0-17583 GCF_964263255.1 Lissotriton vulgaris
CCACAGTGTGGTTATAGTTAGTCCCAACTTTCCAAAGGAAAAGCAGTTTTTATTTCACTAATAACTGAGGCCCTGTTTGGCAAATCTTCTGAAAACTTTCCCAAAAATGTTTTATCCACCTCAGCTGCTTCATAGAAGGTTTTTGGTATGATCCGTCAAGTGAGAGTCAAAAAAAGGAGGATCCTAAAGCATTGATTCTCATGTTAATCCCCATAGGAGATTTGGTAAACAACAATGAACTTACACAAAATTTGGTAAAGTGACCACACCCCTTGCTTGGCTGGCCACAACATGTGGCAGAATTACAGGACTTGGAGTCTTGGTCCCCTTGAAACGTATTGTAATGAATGCTATTCTTTGAGGCTCTCAAAAATATAAAGTGGATGGCAGATTTTAGCCACAACTGAAATGATTTGTTGGTGGTACCATAATATTTTTAGGACTTATGGTGTCTTGTAAGGTGATTTTAGTTTGTGAAAAATGCTGACCTTATGCTATGATTTGATGAACCATATCTTAAACAGTTTTCTCTTATACTTTTTCAAACCGGTTATGGAAAATGCTCCAGAAACTAAAATTAGAGTACATTTTCTATAAGTTTATCTTCCTCAGCCACGTAAGAATAAATCTGTTATTCTGAGTAAAACATGTACTCCCAACAGCAACAACAGCCTATCAGCTGATTCCTCTGTGTTCGACTGCAGATTATCTCAATGTTCTAATGTACAACTAGAACACTAACATTTTGCATCCATTACAAAACTGTAGCTCACCTGAATCCATCTTTATGGATTCAAAACTGCAAAACCCTTTTAGAAGTCAACACATTGAGGGGGGTTCTTTTGTCACAGTCATTAGTGTAAATGCTCTAGAAAGCTAAATGAGGTCACAATTTCTATGTCTTCTACATATCTTCTTCATTTCATTTCAGTAAAAAATTCTATATTCAGACTAGTAGGCTCATAATTTTTAAAACTTCACAAAACCAACATTTTTAAGAAAAAGTTTGACAGATATGCAACGACGAATCATAGGGAGCCTTCAGTTTGACCAAAAGGAGAACCCTCTGATGTTTACAAAAATAAACGTCACCTATTGTTTAGGCGAAAACGATGGCATTCAGCTTAATAGTCATGCTTTCAAACAGACTATGAGTTCAAACATATCCAAGTGAGTCAACCCTATGTTCTCATCCTTCATATCTTCACTGAAGTTCTGCATGTAGACATCTACAACTCATAAACTTGCACTTTACATACAATTGTGTACAGAACTGTATGATATTTAACATGGGTATGTACCTGAAGATAGGCATGTACCTAGGCATCCACAGGAGAATAATCTATAGGAAGGGAAATGTTGGCTTTTCTCTCAGATTTTTGGCAATAAATGTATGGTACCTTTAATCCAGAGCCTACTGAGTGAAGTGCTGTTGCATCCAGTACCAGGTGCTTTCAAACTTTACCCTTTTAAGGAGCATATACTACATGCATTCAAACTTTTACTGATAGGTAAATTGTGTTCTAGACATGAATGGCACACAGTGCAAATTATACATTCTTTCCCCTTAGACTGGCTGTCGGCCACCTCCTAATCCTGTTTCTTTGAACTTTGGAACAAGTACAAGCATTGTAGCATGCTAGAATTGCTCCCGCTCTAGTTGGTTTACCATAGCCAGTAGCACATAATAACTGAGATACTAGCACAGACAATTTACTGGCCTCTGTTTAAGTTAGATGCATTTCCTGCAGGCAGACTATTTCAATAAATGCTAATTCTGATCTAATATTTGACTTTTGGACAGAGACCGCAGCCCAATAACATTCCAAGATGATATGCTTACCCACCCATGTAGGTTGTTTATTATCTGCACAACTAATTGACAGTTGAAGTTAGATGATAGATCATTAACTCTGTAAACCATATTTCTACTTTGGATGTTTTCAACATCAGGCCCCCCAAAACAAACGGAGCCCCCTCTCTCTCTCGCTTCACCCAAGCCATTGCAACCTCCCTTCCCCCACATAGCCCAACCCATTAGGATAAAAGGGACACCCTACCCATCATTCCTTAATATAAACCACCTAGGTGAACGTAGATCTGCCAAGCAGAGTGAAAACACCGCCCGAATGCCTCAGCATACTATTTCAAATATGAATAGTAAATCTAATGCATTAATGTATATGTATGGCAGCCACCTGCCTTAACCAGGCTGCCTATCATATCCTATATCTCAGTTTTTGAACACTTGAGGATTCTTAGACCATGCAAGAAAAATTCCTTAGCATTAGTATCTGTTGCAACAAAGAGCTTTGCAGGCTCCTGCAAGAACACCTGGGTCCCCAATTTCAGAAGTAGAGGTATCATTAACAGGGCTGCCAGTGCTGGGTGACTGTTGCTAGGCAGAAATCAGTTTACAATAAGCTTACATTGCCAACTCTGCCCAGATTATAAGGTAATTCTTCCTGATTTAGAAGTAGATGAACTATAAAATTTAGAACATGAATTAATATATCCTGCAGCTGTGTGCCATACTAATTTTGTTTAGGTCTAACACATGGGAACAACTGGATTCTCTGTATCTGACAGTCAATGTTCCACCCCCAATGGCTAGAGAGGGCTTGTTGGATGAAGTAACGCATTTAGGGCCAGATGTAGGTCCCCCAATACTGGTCGGTAACGACCGAAATTACCGAATTTCGGCCGTTACTGACTGGTATTGGGCATTCCAGATGTAGGTGGCATTTTTTAAGGATTCAGTGTTTTACCGAATCAGTAATTTAGGGATTTGGTAAAATACTGAATTCTTAACATACCGATTCGGTAAAATACCGAATCCAGGATGTAGGGAGCACTCAAGTTAGTGCATGTCTCAGTTAAGGATTCGTTATTTACCACCAACTAGAAATTGGTGGTAAATAATGAAAACCCTTAAAAAAACATTTTTTTTGCTTTTCCAACAGTGCCCCTTAGGGCATGTATGTGTGCAACATGTGCACCCATACACAATTGAGGGGTGCAACAGGGTGTCAAAGTGACACCCTGCCACCCTTCAATGTTTCCCCCAATTAACGAATCAGTATTTCCCGATTCGGTAATTGACATTCATTCCTATGGGCCTCCAGGCCCATAGGAATGAATGGCAATTACCGAATCAATACATACTGATTCGGAAATTACCGAAATTTACCGATTCTGTAATTTTTTTCGGTAAAATTACCTTCATCCCATTTGCCTGTTTTTAAATACCAAATCAGTATGATTTGGTATTTAAGAATCGGTAATCTGGGATTACCTACATCTGGCCCTTAATTTCCTATTACTTCTATTTTAGGCGAGATCTCCATGGTAATTACTTCTTGATCTCGAGTATGCTGATCTATTGCCTGAATTTTATCCTCCAATTCAATATTGTTTGTTCAGAATAGATCATTCTTGTGTCTAGTAACTTTAGCTGTTTGGACAACCTTTAAGCATGAAATGTGTCTTCACGTGCGATGTCTTAATTGAAGTTCTGTATCCATCCCTGCCTGAGAAGAAAAGGTTATAAATTGAAGACAGCGTTGGCTGTGCTTGTGGTTGTTGCTGCTGCTGCATTTGACTCCACAGTACACCCCCATAGCAGTGCACTGGGTCCCAGAAGATGCTGCAAGATGGTTACTTTAAATAGATCATTGGCAGAAAAGCTCCAATTCAGCTTATTTCCCAGATCCTCATCTTAGCTCTCACTTCCCCCCATTCATTTGCTATTTGTCAAGATGAATCCTTGTTGGTCTTGACAGTCTTGCCAATGGCTCTTTTTCCGCATTTATTGGATAAAGACTTTGCAGCGCCTACGTCTGATGAAATCTTATCAGGGGGGTCAGAGAAAGAAGAATTTTCATTACCTGTTGCATTTTGCGCTGCATCTATTATTGGAGCAGTGATAGGTTATGTACTGAGGCTGCAACTGAAAGTTCTAATGTACGCAGCACTGCAAGGTGGGATGCAGTCAGACAGGGTATGGGAGGCAAATAGAATCCTCATGCAACATTCACTAATAAAACAGACATTCTATATCACAGCCATTGAGTGTAGGGGGTACATGTTGCCTTGCCTCAATCTGATGGACAAAACCACATTGGTGATACGATTAAAGTTGTGAGTTGTTAGATGCCCTACATGGCACAGCGGTGTATTAAGACACTTTACTGTACTATACCACGCAAACGTCAGGGGAGAACCTATAACTATTTGGTTAATAAAATACAACATTGTTTTCTTTCAACAAGTATGAATACACTAAACAGTATGAACTAAGTCACTTTATTTGCACTATTTGCATAATTTATTGTATGCATTAAAATGTTCAGAAATGACAGCCCCAGCAGTTACAAAAATAGCATATACTGTTTGTTAGTCCATTTTCTGTTTCAAACATCATATGTTAACACAGTTTTTGCATCAATTCAGTTTGTGATCAAGACTGTTCGCAGTTGTTAAACGTAACTGAAATCAATTTACAACTGCTGTTTATATTCCACCTGATATATATATATATATCGTAAAATTTCAAAAAGGAAGCACTCTCGGGAGCTCTTTTTTCAATGCTTTATTTGAAAACCACCATAAACTGACAAACACATTTCGGGCTAACCGGCCTTTGTCAATGTTTGCTTCTCATTATCCACTATCATTTTTAACCCTTCAAAACATTTTACTTCCGGCAGAAAATATGTCTTTGCAATAAATAACTGACTTTTGTTTCTATTGCAGCTTTGTAGAATGTAAACAGTGCAGCCATTTTAAAGAGATGTTTTGCTTCGCATACTCTTTCTTCCACATGACAAATATCCGCATTTGCCCAGTAATAACATTGGAATTTGTGTTGTCGTTATACTATCAGCATTCAGTTGCAATAAGACACTGTGGCGTTCTAATCTAGGATCCTGATCGATACTGTGACCTTATGCCCCTATTCGGCTATAAATCCATTTATTCCCTATATTGGCATAACTGTTCAAGTGCAATATTCAGAAACTCATCTCTGGCCTCACACGAACAGAGCCACATTCCTGAATAACTTTCTCTGCCACTTCCTTTGCAACCAATTAGTGCAATAACAGAGCAGAAGTCACTATCTGAGATTCCTAGATTAACACTCTAAGTTCTTCGACAAGATAAAAACTCAGCAAACCTGGAAATCCCCGCTTGCTCTGTTTTGATTAGTAATAGAACTCTAATGAGCACTGATAGACGATCACTTCCTAGTGACATCTTTATTGACGTCTTATGTCCAGCAAACTTACGTCAAACAAGGCACCTTTCAGGTATAAATATTACCAACGTTGCCTTAAGCAAACGCTGTCTCGTTGCTGTTGGTGAAGCTGATGCTGCCAGCTATCTCGCTGCTGCTGAAGAAGCTGTCATGCTGATGACACCATAGCTGCTATCGCTACTGCTATCGCTGCTAACTATCGAACGGTGGTGTGGTGAACTTAGGGGCTGAACAGCCGTCCCCTGCAAAGATCCCAGCAGATGCAAGCTGCCCGCGGACGCTGCCCCTCCTCCTCCTCGACGCGCGGAAGAAGAGACGCTGTCTTTCTCCTTCAGAGAAATCCAGCTCCGGCGTTTCTAGTCTACCCTTGTGGGTGACTGGGATATCGAGCCCTGAGGGAGATACCAGACCTCCATCATTCTATTCCAGAGGTATGGTGTTGACTAAACCCTTGAGAGAGAATTCTTGAAGCAAACCTCGGCAAAACCAACTTAACTTAAAGCTACTTACTTACTCCCCTCCCAAGTATTAGGCTTAGGTCAGGTACACTGGGGTAGGCGTAGTTAAAAGCACCAGTTGAGTATTTTAGCCTAATGTATATATGAATGTATATATGTTTTATTCCTTTTAAACCATTGTATGGCTAAGAAACCATATTAATGCTTTTACAGTATTATTTTGCAATACTTATCTTACTGTATGTTCTTTTTATCATAACAAGTCTTGCCATTGTGGCAATTAATTTCTCTTGTACGAGAAGAAAGACTGTTCAATAAATGTTACCTTTTATTGACAAACGCCCGTCTCTCTATTCTCTACATATTGTGAAAGTAAACTGCACCAACCTGACTGAGTAAAATAACTGTCTATTGTTTCATACGACCCTAGAGATTGACTCTTGATCTGAGGAGCAAAGTTGTCATGTTGCACGGTTGTTGGAAAACTGAATCCCTTCTTGTCTGTGCCAGGGAAGCTGATCACTTCCTATTTCAGTCAAGAAAGTTTCCAGTGACCTCTGAGCTAGTTGGTAACAAACCCAATTAAGTTTAGCATAGTCAGTAGAGGCCTGGAAGATCCGCACTTCTACGTCGATACTACTGTTTGTGTTATTCCAATGCACAGGGCCTATTGGGAAAATAGGAACTACGCTACATGGCGCCCAACGTTTGGTAAGGCGATAAACTAACGCAAGACGTTAGAGTAACTCAGTCGTGCATATTTCACACAGACCCCTTTCTCCCGTAAATACTCCAATAGACGTCTGGAGTGGGTGAAAGGTTAAAATCCGCCCGAACTCAGTAGGAAGAGATTCCTATGTAAAGCTCTGGTTTATTCAACGTTGAAGGATACAGTGTTCCAAAATATTGTGCACCTAATC
Organism: Lissotriton vulgaris; assembly: GCF_964263255.1. Lineage (NCBI taxonomy): Eukaryota > Metazoa > Chordata > Amphibia > Caudata > Salamandridae > Lissotriton > Lissotriton vulgaris. Next base: position 6,636 of record NW_028250734.1, read on the forward strand.
TTTGTCTCCTTGGAGACCTACTCTGCAAAGCCTGCATTTATAAAATGTCAGACTTAGAAAACGGAACCACTGGGGGCGCAGCAGATGCGACTCAGCAGGGTCCCGATGACACAGACCCGGATGCAATTATCATCCCGGTTCATTTAAGAAAATCTATAACGTTAAAACTTATAGAAAACGGACTGACACCACAAGGTGGTACAGTAATTTTTATGATAGAGGCACACGAATATCGGCAGACAGAGGTATTCTATTCATGGATAAAGTTTCCAGCGGCAAATGCTAGAACAAAAGAGTCTCACTATTACAAAATAGAGAAACCTCCGGAAGAGTACGCTCCTTTCGAGGAGACTGAAATCCCACTAAAATTCCAAGGGCACCTGCTCTGATTTAATGGCGCCCTAAAACATAATGATCATATTACCAGGCTCGGTCCACTAGGTAGACCAGGAGCAACGTGGCCGGTTCTAGCCAGCTACACACCACATCCGGACATTGCAAAAATGTCTAAGGAAGAGCTGTTAGTACAGCTAAAAACATTAATTAAAATACATAGGCAATTAGTCCAATATGTGATGCGGACTGCAACAGTCCAGCCAGCTGTTAATGTACCACAGCTGACCCCTCATCAGGGGAACACTAATAAAATCACACCACAGAACATATAGTCATGTCTTGGTAAAACATCCATTAAACAGGAACAAATCCCTTTCTGGTTAGCACAGAAAATCACTCAAATAGAGGCAGTATTCCCGGATACTACCCCTATTGAGAAACACAGAATCTTGACCATCTGCCTTCCTATGGGAATCGCACCACACGTGGAGGACTGCGACACTTGGGGTACAGTCTTTGCTTCCATTTACACAAAAACACACGGTGTTCCGTCTATGGCGGTAATACCAGAAGTGCTAAAACAGATTCAAAATGAATACGGTCCAGAGCCCGCTTTAAATCTTGGTATGAAATTACTGAAAGACTTTAAGCAGGTCTCGGCTATATTATTAGCCAACATAAAGGGAGAAGCAGCATCTGTGGCGATCCGCCAGAAGTTGAAGGAAACAGATATAACAGATCAGCCAGTTGAGCTTGCCAGAATCATAGAAAAATGCTATGAAGAATTAGGTAGAGACAGCTTGGGTAGGAAACCGGTAAAGCCCCAACTGCTCGAAAATCCTGAAAAATTATTTATTAAAAATAATTCAAATACTCCTAAAAAGAGCTGGGATGGAAATAAACAATCCACACCCAAGGAAAAAGTTTTCCAGTCCAGAGGAAGGTCTCCTCGACGGAGGGAAAGAACTCCGACTCGAGAACACCAGTCTCCCCATAGGGAGCCCTCTGAGAAAAGATATAACCTTAGGAATAGGGATAATTTGAAAAAACCTGATAGATATCAAAGTATTGATACACGTCCCTCTCGATCTTTTTTGCAGAAATCGGAAAGAAGAGGACGGTCAGACCCAGGAGAGCACACCAAGTCCAAAGACAAGGAACCTGCTCAGAGTAAAAAATCTCAATTTCCAAAAAAGAAGGTAGCCAGTATTAGAGTAATCAACCATGCCGAGAATACTGAGGACACAGTTGAAAAACGGGGAGTGGGCATTGACAATGTTGGACAGTGCAGCAGAAATCAGTATAGCCCGCAAGATCTTGATGAGTCATCTGGAGACAGTGGACACGAATGAATACATAAAATATACGAAATAACATTGCGTATAGAGGGTGATAAGACTAGGAAAATAAAGGGTCTATTTTGGGATAAACTCTCAAAAGGCTATGATATTCTGTTAGCTGAAAAAGATTGGCCCCCAGAGTTTGTCAGGGAGTGCCCTCGTGGCGAATAAATGATTATGCCTGCCTTCTCGAATCAAATTCCGATTCACAAAAAATATACATATGCAAGGAAATGGGCAGTAGCCCAGGCACCCGCATTATATAAAAATCATGTAGGATGGGATGAGGACTCTCCTCCCCACAAAATCCAGTTAAAAAGTGAACCAACTGCCCAACGGCAGTATCCCATTAAGCAAGAAGCTAAAAAACAAGTCAGGGAGATCTTAGATCAACTTGAATACCAGGGGGTGATTGAAACATGCACCTCTCAAATGAACAATCCTTTGTTTCCTGTCTCCAAACCAGACAATTCATATCGTCTAGTTTTGGATTACAGACACCTTAATGCATGTTGCAAAACATTTGCAGTACAAAACTCGCATAGTGCAGCCCTAATGAATAACATAGTTAGGAAAAAATATAAAACGACATTAGACATATCTAATGGTTTCTTTTGTCAAAACATTGCACCAGAAAGCAGATACTTGACCACTTTCTCAGCATTTGGGTCGCAGAAAAAATTCTGTCGACTCCCACAGGGGTTCAAGAACAGCCCAGGACTATTCTCAGCTAGGGTAACAGAGTTACTACAAACATATGATGATGAGGCATTATCCTACGTAGATGATATCAATCTCACAGACGACGACTTGGATACTCACTTGAAAAGAGTGAACACCATTATACTTGGGTTCGCAGCAGAGGGTTACAAATTCAACTTTAAAAAGTCTCGAATTGCCCATCTGACAGTACTATTTTTAGGGTACGAATTATCAAGTGAAGGAAAAAGCCTAGCGGACAACTTCTTAGAGAAGTGCGCTGTACTCCAAGCTCCAAAAACGCTGAAGAATTTACAATCCATACTAGGTTTTCTGAATTTCGGAAGAACATACATTCTAAATTACGCAGAGAGGGTTAAACCTCTCTATGAACTAATTAAACCTGATTTTAAACAAAACAATTGGACTCAAAAACACACAGAAATTTTGAGATCACTGCAAACAGACATGTTAGCTAAAACAAAATTAGATACACGTGACAACACAAGCGATCTTGTAATCCGAGTCATCCCAGGAGGATGCGGATTCACGTACCTGACCTCTAATGAGGGAGAAAAGGTACCAATTTCAATTAAATCTCACTTGTACACACAAGTAGAAAAAACATTAAGTGAAACAGAAAGAACTGTGAAAGCAGTGCAAATTGCATTAGCAAATGAACGAGAACTAGCACACGGCAAAAGGATTAATATCCTCACAGCGGAATCCGCCTTCGAGGCGCTATTCAGCCCAGTAAACCTGCCTACAGTGTCACTGGATCCGAAATGGATACACTGTATAGATTCTCTAGGAGCGGAGGATGTGAAATACTATTTCGCCCCGCAATTCGAAGAACTGAATGATTTACAATATGAAGAAGAATATCCTCTGCCAATCGAACTTCTGCCTCTCCCACAGTACGCCTGTATAATCTATACAGATAGATTTGTACAGCATTTCAACGTAGAGAGCAAATCCTACGATGCAGCCTGTGCGATTGTTAAAGGTCGTTGGCTGTGCGGTAAATTCAGACCGAAAGTAACAAAAACTGAATCAGTAAGAAACTGTTCGGCTCAGAGAGCTGAAATCAGATCTTTAAAGATGGCGCTCGAAAATGCAGAACGTGAATTCCCGAGACTTATCGTGTGCGATTCTCATTTATGCGTCAACTCTTACAATAATAAACTGCAGAGTTGGATTGAAAACGATTACAAAGACGACACAGGTGCCACAATAAAGCATAAATTGCTCTGGAAACAGGTAGCTCTTTTACAGAAAGAACTACAAAGGACTCACGTGATACACGCACAGAGTCTTCAACGTGATGGCGTTCACGTTGCAGGGAATTCATTGGCTAATACAGCCATAGCGGAAGCAACTAAACCGGCTTTCGTAGCCACAAAAAAAATGTACAGAAAAATACATAGACGGGGAAACCATGCTGGCAGTAAAAACGACCGTAAAAGGCGACTGTGCAGCACTGCCCGTGAACTATCCACTCAATTATGCATACATAATCGATGCAAACTCCGTTCCTTTTGCTCGAATCCCTGGAGTGGGGGATAGGGTAATTCCAAACAGGGACCGGAGGGGCTTCCTATTACAGGAAGCACATATGGGGTTGGGTCTGAGACACCAAACAATCAGGGAATCTCTGAGAGAATTGCAATCAGAGTACTGGTGGCCGGAAATGAGTGAAGGCATTCATGAGTTTGCAAAAAACTGTGAAGACTGCAATAGAGATTGCAGTGGAGAACCGGCCAGTGTAGTGTCAGAAGCCATGATAGAAAGCATCAGGCCATCTATCCGCACTATCAAAAAAGAGAAACGCATCCCATTGTACATCGTTAAGGCTAAACACACTTAAAAAATGAGGCCCCCAGTGCTCGGCTGACGCTAGAACGGTTATAAAAGATCTGCGAGTCTTTATCGGCACATACGCAATTAGCACGTTCCATTCTGACCAGGGTCCTGCTTTCAGCTCTCGAGCTTATAAGGAGGCCATGGCCAGCATGGGAATTGGGTTGCGGTATTCTTGTCCGTCGCACCCCGAAGGGAATAGTGTGGTAGAAAGAAAAAACCGAGACATAAAGTGATCTATAACAGCGAAGGTATTAGGTTCAGGCGCTGGGTTGGTCAAACATTTAATAAGTGTCCAGACCAGTCTTAACAATTTGCCAAGAAAATCTCTAAAAGGTTTCAGCCCATACGAACTATTGTTCAGAATTAGAATGAGAATTCAGGACTTAGATAGTCAGGTATCAGTGGTACAAGAAAAGAAAACAGACTTTGACATCAAAGATCGTTTGGCTGTTTTACAGGAACTGAATGAAACAAGAAAATCCTTAAGCAACATAAAGTTAAAGCAACAGCCATATACCACTGACGAGGCACCACAAGCAACAGCCCCAGCAAGGCCTGTCTGGATTCCAAAGATTGGGGATCTAGTCAGAGAAAAAATTGCGGTGAAGAAGGAATTTGGGCCTTCTTACAGAAAAGCAGTACCTGTCTTGGCAGTCACCGGAACAAGATCAGTTGTACTACCACCCCTTGCTGGTAAAAAGGAGAACAGAGTCGTGTCTATCGACCTGGTAAAACCACAACCATGTGGCCTATAATCAACAATAGGCCCAGTGGACTCCCAAGAAACAACAGAATACCCAAACTTGCAACAATCCAAGAGGTTCAAACTGAAAGACTAATCACATTCGATCAGCCTGCAGTGCACAGGGAAGGACTATGCAATAATGCCATGGAACTCGTGCCTCTTGAGACACAGATTGAAACAGTTCGTCAAGAAACACCAGTCTACAATAATGTGGCATCAGAAAGTGCTACGAGAGACAGATTGAAAGAACAATCCCAACAATTGACAGAACTGCCTCTGGTTATTTGATCAACTTCGACAACTTCTCTGAAGATCAAAACGACCCCGAAGTGATGCCAGAAACAAAAATGACTTTAAAAGAAAATACAACAGAACTCCTTCAACAAATCAAAGAATTATATCTGGATTCACCGTTGATTGAGCATTGGATTATTTCAGGGGTATTCATACTCCTACTATGCCTAATTTTAGTTTTAATTTTAGGAAAGTTTATTACAATTGAATGGACACAGCAAGTTAGAACATCAACCTAGTCCTCAAACCACACAGATCATCCTACGTGAAGAAAAGAGAACTGTCAACAGTAAATGTCACAGCCATTCCCATACCTGGTGGGGTAGTATGGGAGAAAACTGACTATGAGATCTATGGTCCGGTCGAAATCCTGAAGTATCCTCATCAACTGAAGGTGGTCTTAAGTGACTTTGTAAAAGCTAGTACATTCTCTGATGATTGGGACTTTAACAGTATTAATGACATGATGTCTGATTTAGTAATGTCAGCTAGATTCACAGAACATGATTATTTACAAGGTTCGTCTAGTTATGAACAGTTATTCTGTTTTACACATTATGGCGATCATTATTTGCATAAATCTGCACAGCCTAGAAAAGTATAATCAATGGGAACATTGTGCTACACCACCTAAAAGCAGTTTGAAAGCATTTTTTGAGAAATTCAAGTACTTCTCAGGGTTTAACACCAGTGATGGAGAAACATTTTATTACAAACCGTTAGATAAAACAGGAATGAAAACAATGCTGACAAACACTAAATTAATATATTCAGAATCATTTTATGACAAAATGATGACATTTGGTTTTGATTATTGGAAAAATAACATTGAAACAAAAACCATTTGGGGTACAAAAGATTGGCAGGTACAAGGCCTTGAAGCACTATTCAGAACCTGCATGATACCAGAACAAATGATGTTTTTAAATGACACAATTCACCAAACATCCTGTCTTGGCCTAGCTAAGATCAAAGACCTTAACAAACCGTCTATTCCGAAGCCATTACCTGATAATGCAACAACAGATATTGAGATAGAAGTAACAAAAATTTTACATTTTAACAGAACACATCCTGATTGGAAAAAGTGGTTAATCTGGCCTACTGACACAAACAACTGTCAAGATAGATTCCTGAACAAAACACAGGGGTTAAAAATGACCAGACAAGACCCTAGATACTCCCAGAGACAACATCCAGGGATAGTTACAACATACAGTGTAGGGAAACTGTGCCTCGAATGGCTAGGAACATCCACACTGGCTGAAATTAAGCAACACTTGTCTTTACTAAAAGATGGTGCTGATTTGCGCGATTTCATTCTTGGACCACGCAAACAGCGTCAAAAGCGTTTCATAGCGGCCAGCATCTATGCTGCGTACAACGAGGCTTGGAAAGTCACACAAATTGAAACAGCTGAAAAAATACGAGAAAATGATCGTATTAATTTGGAAAAATCACTTTCTGTAGTGGACAATGGGTTAATGACTCTGTCCTCCAGAATATATTCGTTGGACAATATTGTATCTTCTGCCTTTGACATAATAGACAGAGACTTGCTAATGTTACAGCATGGCCAGTCTCAATTACGTTCTATTGTACAATTAGGCTGGACGCTGCAAAATCTTCGTTCAGGCTATGTGCCTTGGCGTTTATTCAACACAACGTCATTATTTTCCATTTTTAACCTTACTGATAAACAAATCAGTTTGGCACAGAAAGGAGCAGACTATACAATCCTGAGCATCGAAAAACTTGAGAGATTACCATTGACAATGTCAGAGAGTCCTGTCATTGAATGGATAATACACGGAATTATCACTATTCCGATAACAACTTTCCGATTTAAAAAATGCCTTGAATACATACCTACTGGCCAGTATGAACGATTGGGTAAAGGATATATAAAATCAGAATGGAAATTACCATACACACATTCATGCTATAGTGACAGCGACAAAAATGTATTTCTTAGTGGTGAAAATTGAAAACATTCACTAAGCGGTATACTTTTGTGTCAGGGTATTAATTTACACGGAGCCTGTGAAGGTAATTCTAACAACCTTTCATGCCACCAGCTTGTCACACCTGCAACTCAGATAGAGCCCTTCTTTATGCAACTTTCGAATGGGAGTTACATTCTTAGAACGGATCACAGATGTTGTGGCCTTGTTCCAGGGAAAAGTTATCTCGTAAGCGTAACATCCATGGTCAAATGCTGTATGCAAGCATTGTTCCCGAGCGGGCCTGGAGACATAGAGACTCCCATCTGGCCTTGTCTGAATCTCTATTCTATACGAATTGATACTTTAAGCAAAATGAAGTCTGTGCTTTTGCAGACAACAGTGCCCATAACGTCATCAAAAGAGACGTATGATCTTCTAGTTGCAAGGACAGCTACGGAGGTTCATGACCTTTTATCAACAAATTGCCCCGTGCATTTCATAGAAATGCTTAGCCAACTCCTTAACATGTCTAGTGCCACAGGCATCCCAGGCATATTTAAGACGATTTTTACGGGACTGCTAACACCATTTCAAGCAATTCTGGGAATCGTTCCAAATTTTGTCCACTCTGTTTTTGGCGGCATACCCCTATTTTTGGGACTTGTAGCAGGGATTTTTATTTTTGACCCTCCTGCTTCGTTATGGCAAGCCACAGCTCAGACATGACTCCTTTGGGAATGGAAGAGACAATCCTAGCAATGCGCTACCGGGACAGAATAACTAGAGTCCTTGGATTGGCCAGGCTGAGAGATCTAAACATGACCTGGTTCCTTTCATTCAGACCGATATGGCAATCCTGCATCTTACCTGTACTACGATGTATGCTATGCGGAGATGAGTGCGTGTTGGACATCTGTCTTTCACTTCCATCAGCAGTACCAATGGATATCGATACTTTGATCAGTCCGATAACTGCTCACGCATTGTGTTGTCCCTAGCGGCTACCAATCCTGATGATGGCATTCGTTGAGACTCCTGTGCTACGACTAGGTGGTAACAGTGGAGCGAGTGACAAAAGCAGCATCACCCAGGTACGACCATCTGTGAGCATTGCTGATCCCGACTATGATGACAGCAATCATTCTCACACTTGCCAAGTTACAGCACTATCGAATTTGGTCGAACTGTCACCTGATTTTGTAGACCAATTCTTTGAGAGCCTGTCTGATATGATGTTCTCACCCGAACAGAAATAATAACTTTGGCGAAGCATTCCGACACACAGCGTTCCCATGAACTCTGAATTCGGCCTTCAGTTTTGAACAACAAAAACTGGTAAAAGCGTTGGAACTCTATTTTCCCCGTTCAAGCAATAATTCTTTTGAATTGAACACTTCTTAATATTCACCCTTTTTTTGGCACGAAAAATTGTTTGCTTAAAGTAAAACTATTCATAGAGAACAGAAGCTTCAACTTCTATTTCTAAACACATCTAAATTTATTGCAATGCATTTATATGTGATGAATTTATCTCGCCCTTCTTCTGTTTCAGAGATATTTCATGTGTAATTCTTTTTGCATAATCGTTCATTTATTTCATATGCTATAATTTTTGAATGATTTCTATGCTTCAAAAACGTACAGTACCTAAATTTTCACGTAATACAAATACGCCTATTTCAAATGCATTTATGTATTTTGGGGTGGGCAATGTTACACATGCATCTTATTGCTCTAGTTTTAGTATTTTGATGGACATGAATTCGTGGAGTGGGTGTGGCGTTCTAATCTAGGATCCTGATCGATACTGTGACCTTATGCCCCTATTCGGCTATAAATCCATTTATTCCCTATATTGGCATAACCGTTCAAGTGCAATATTCAGAAACTCATCTCTGGCCTCACACGAACTGAGCCACATTCCAGAATAGCTTTCTCTGCCACTTCCTTTGCAACCAATTAGTGCAATGACAGAGCAGAAGTCACTATCCGAGATTCCTAGATTAACACTCTGAGTTCTTCAACAAGATAAAAACTCAGCAAACCTGGAAATCCCCGCTTGCTCTGTTTTAATTAGTAATAGAACTCTAATGAGCACTGATAGACGATCACTTCCTAGTGACATCTTTATTGACGTCTTATGTCCAGGAAACTTACGTCAAACAAGGCACCTTTCAGGTATAAATATTACCAACGTTGCCTTAAGCAAATGCTGTCTTGTTGCTGTTGGTGAAGCTGATGCTGCCAGCTATCTCGCTGCTGCTGAAGAAGCTGTCATGCTGATGACACCATAGCTGCTATCGCTACTGCTATCGCTGCTAACTAGCGAACGATGGTGTGGTGAACTTAGGAGCTGAACAGCCGTCCCCTGCAAAGAGCCCAGCAGATGCAAGCTGCCCGTGGACGCTGCCCCTCCTCCTCCTCGACGCGCTGAAGAAGAGACGCTGTCTTTCTCCTGCAGAGAAATCCAGCTCCGGCGTTTCTAGTCTACCCTTGCGGGTGACTGGGATATCGAGCCCTGAGGGAGATACCAGACCGCCATCATTCTATTCCAGAGGTATGGTGTTGACTAAACCCTTGAGAGAGAATTCTTGAAGCAAACCTTGGCAAAACCAACTTAACTTAAAGCTACTTACTTACTCCCCTCCCAAGTATTAGGCTTAGGTCAGGTACACTGGGGTAGGCGTAGTTAGAAGCACCAGTTGAGTATTTTAGCCTAATGTATCTATGAATGTATATATGTTTTATTCCTTTTAAACCATTGTATGGCTAAGAAACCATATCAATGCTTTTACAGTATTATTTTGCAATACTTATCTTACTGTACATACTTTTTATCATAACAAGTCTTGCAATTGTGGCAATTCATTTCTCTTGTACGAGAAGAAAGACTGTTCAATAAATGTTACCTTTTATTGACAAACGCCCGTCTCTCTATTCTCTACATATTGTGAAAGTAAACTGCACCAACCTGACTGAGTAAAATAACTGTCTATTGTTTCACACTACCCTAGAGATTGACTCTTGATCTGAGGAGCAAAGTTGTCATGTTGCACGGTTGTTGGAAAACTGAATCCCTTCTTGTCTGTGCCAGGGAAGCTGATCACTTCCTATTTCAGTCAAGAAAGTTTCCAGTGACCTCTGAGCTAGTTGGTAACAAACCCAATTAAGTTTAGCATAGTCAGTAGAGGCCTGGAAGATCCGCACTTCTACGTCGATACTACTGTTTATGTTATTCCAATGCGCAGGGCCTATTGGGAAAATAGGAACTACGCTACAACACTGAACCTTTATTTTTAAATAGACATTTCCTATTTTGTAATAATTTCTTTTACGCAGCAAACAGGTTTATGTAAAGTGTCTAGGTACTGATATTATCTTATCAGTTGATCTTTGATAAAGTGACTCCGTGCATACTCAAAATCCCCATAATCCATTTGATTCTGCCCTGTATGGGCTAGAGTAAATTGCCAATATAAACTGATTAATTGATATTTCATAAAGTGACTTCATGCACGAACAATACCAGATGGAATAAGATACTGAACCTTTATCCTTAAATAGAAATATCCTTTTCATGATTCAATCCTTTACTTGGGTAAAGTGTCTAAGTGCTGATGTAAATGTATCAATTGATCTTCAATAAAGTGACTTAGTGCACCCACACACTCCTGCTGAAGGAATCTACTTTATTTCTAGGACTTCCCTGCTTGCTCATGACGTGC
>NW_028250735.1:0-24623 GCF_964263255.1 Lissotriton vulgaris
AAACATGCTAATTTTAGCTCTAACACTGATGATCCACCTACAAATGTGAACTGACGTTCAAAAATAAAACATTTGAAAACGGACCATTTTCCACATTTCTGAAGCATGACGTAATGGGGGGGGTGTTATCTCTTTTGTCGAAAATCAGCCGTTTTTGCTCGAACATTAAATGCCTCCAAATGGTATTTAATTAACTTCCCGGGGTGAAGAAACCCTTTTTGAGAACTCAGAGTGAGTAAATTGGCCATTTTCATGCACTTTTAACCATTCCATAAATCTTGTGTTTTGGGCCCCTGGAAGCATGAAAATCACTTTAAACATGCTAATTTCAGCTCTAACACTGATGATCCACCTACAAATGTGAACTGACGTTCAAAAATAAAACATTTGAAAACGGACCATTTTCCACATTTCTGAAGCATGACGTAATGGGGGGGTGTTATCTCTTTTGTCGAAAATCAGCCGTTTTTGCTCGAACATTAAATGCCTCCAAATGGTATTTAATTAACTTCCCGAGCCCCTGGAAGCATGAAAATCACTTTAAACATGCTAATTTTAGCTCTAACACTGATGATCCACCTACAAATGTGAACTGACGTTCAAAAATAAAACATTTGAAAACGGACCATTTTCCACATTTCTGAAGCATGACGTAATGGGGGGGGTGTTATCTCTTTTGTCGAAAATCAGCCGTTTTTGCTCGAACATTAAATGCCTCCAAATGGTATTTAATTAACTTCCCGAGCCCCTGGAAGCATGAAAATCCCTTTAAACATGCTAATTTTAGCTCTAACACTGATGATCCACCTACAAATGTGAACTGACGTTCAAAAATAAAACATTTGAAAACGGACCATTTTCCACATTTCTGAAGCATGACGTAATGGGGGGGGTGTTATCTCTTTTGTCGAAAATCAGCCGTTTTTGCTCGAACATTAAATGCCTCCAAATGGTATTTAATTAACTTCCCGAGCCCCTGGAAGCATGAAAATCACTTTAAACATGCTAATTTTAGCTCTAACACTGATGATCCACCTACAAATGTGAACTGACGTTCAAAAATAAAACATTTGAAAACGGACCATTTTCCACATTTCTGAAGCATGACGTAATGGGGGGGTGTTATCTCTTTTGTCGAAAATCAGCCGTTTTTGCTCGAACATTAAATGCCTCCAAATGGTATTTAATTAACTTCCCGAGCCCCTGGAAGCATGAAAATCACTTTAAACATGCTAATTTTAGCTCTAACACTGATGATCCACCTACAATTGTGAACTGACGTTCAAAAATAAAACATTTGAAAACGGACCATTTTCCACATTTCTGAAGCATGACGTAATGGGGGGGTGTTATCTCTTTTGTCGAAAATCAGCCGTTTTTGCTCGAACATTAAATGCCTCAAAATGGTATTTAATTAACTTTCCGAGCCCCTGGAAGCATGAAAATCACTTTAAACATGCTAATTTTAGCTCTAACACTGATGATCCACCTACAAATGTGAACTGACGTTCAAAAATAAAACATTTGAAAATGGACCATTTTCCACATTTCTGAAGCATGACGTAATGGGGGGGTGTTATCTCTTTTGTCGAAAATCAGCCGTTTTTGCTCGAACATTAAATGCCTCCAAATGGTATTTAATTAACTTCCGAGCCCCTGGAAGCATGAAAATCACTTTAAACATGCTAATTTTAGCTCTAACACTGATGATCCACCTACAAATGTGAACTGACGTTCAAAAATAAAACATTTGAAAACGGACCATTTTCCACATTTCTGAAGCATGACGTAATGGGGGGGTGTTATCTCTTTTGTCGAAAATCAGCCGTTTTTGCTCGAACATTAAATGCCTCCAAATGGTATTTAATTAACTTCCCGAGCCCCTGGAAGCATGAAAATCACTTTAAACATGCTAATTTTAGCTCTAACACTGATGATCCACCTACAAATGTGAACTGACGTTCAAAAATAAAACATTTGAAAACGGACCATTTTCCACATTTCTGAAGCATGACGTAATGGGGGTGTGTTATCTCTTTTGTCGAAAATCAGCCGTTTTTGCTCGAACATTAAATGCCTCCAAATGGTATTTAATTAACTTCCCGAGCCCCTGGAAGCATGAAAATCACTTTAAACATGCTAATTTTAGCTCTAACACTGATGATCCACCTACAAATGTGAACTGACGTTCAAAAATAAAACATTTGAAAACGGACCATTTTCCACATTTCTGAAGCATGACGTAATGGGGGGGTGTTATCTCTTTTGTCGAAAATCAGCCGTTTTTGCTCGAACATTAAATGCCTCCAAATGGTATTTAATTAACTTCCCGAGCCCCTGGAAGCATGAAAATCACTTTAAGCATGCTAATTTTAGCTCTAACACTGATGATCCACCTACAAATGTGAACTGACGTTCAAAAATAAAACATTTGAAAACGGACCATTTTCCACATTTCTGAAGCATGACGTAATGGGGGGGTGTTATCTCTTTTGTCGAAAATCAGCCGTTTTTGCTCGAACATTAAATGCCTCCAAATGGTATTTAATTAACTTCCCGGGGTGAAGAAACCCTTTTTGAGAACTCAGAGTGAGTAAATTGGCCATTTTCATGCACTTTTAACCATTCCATAAATCTTGTGTTTTGGGCCCCTGGAAGCATGAAAATCACTTTAAACATGCTAATTTTAGCTCTAACACTGATGATCCACCTACAAATGTGAACTGACGTTCAAAAATAAAACATTTGAAAACGGACCATTTTCCACATTTCTGAAGCATGACGTAATGGGGGGGTGTTATCTCTTTTGTCGAAAATCAGCCGTTTTTGCTCGAACATTAAATGCCTCCAAATGGTATTTAATTAACTTCCCGGGGTGAAGAAACCCTTTTTGAGAACTTAGAGTGAGTAAATTGGCCATTTTCATGCACTTTTAACCATTCCATAAATCTTGTGTTTTGGGCCCCTGGAAGCATGAAAATCACTTTAAACATGCTAATTTTAGCTCTAACACTGATGATCCACCTACAAATGTGAACTGACGTTCAAAAATAAAACATTTGAAAACGGACCATTTTCCACATTTCTGAAGCATGACGTAATGGGGGGGTGTTATCTCTTTTGTCGAAAATCAGCCGTTTTTGCTCAAACATTAAATGCCTCCAAATGGTATTTAATTAACTTCCCGGGGTGAAGAAACCCTTTTTGAGAACTCAGAGTGAGTAAATTGGCCATTTTCATGCACTTTTAACCATTCCATAAATCTTGTGTTTTGGGCCCCTGGAAGCATGAAAATCACTTTAAACATGCTAATTTTAGCTCTAACACTGATGATCCACCTACAAATGTGAACTGACGTTCAAAAATAAAACATTTGAAAACGGACCATTTTCCACATTTCTGAAGCATGACGTAATGGGGGGGTGTTATCTCTTTTGTCGAGAATCAGCCGTTTTTGCTCGAACATTAAATGCCTCCAAATGGTATTTAATTAACTTCCCGAGCCCCTGGAAGCATGAAAATCACTTTAAACATGCTAATTTTAGCTCTAACACTGATGATCCACCTACAAATGTGAACTGACGTTCAAAAATAAAACATTTGAAAACGGACCATTTTCCACATTTCTGAAGCATGACGTAATGGGGGGGTGTTATCTCTTTTGTCGAAAATCAGCCGTTTTTGCTCGAACATTAAGTGCCTCCAAATGGTATTTAATTAACTTCCCGGGGTGAAGAAACCCTTTTTGAGAACTCAGAGTGAGTAAATTGGCCATTTTCATGCACTTTTAACCATTCCATAAATCTTGTGTTTTGGGCCCCTGGAAGCATGAAAATCACTTTAAACATGCTAATTTTAGCTCTAACACTGATGATCCACCTACAAATGTGAACTGACGTTCAAAAATAAAACATTTGAAAACGGACCATTTTCCACATTTCTGAAGCATGATGTAATGGGGGGGTGTTATCTCTTTTGTCGAAAATCAGCCGTTTTTGCTCGAACATTAAATGCCTCCAAATGGTATTTAATTAACTTCCCGGGGTCAAGAAACCCTTTTTGAGAACTCAGAGTGAGTAAATTGGCCATTTTCATGCACTTTTAACCATTCCATAAATCTTGTGTTTTGGGCCCCTGGAAGCATGAAAATCACTTTAAACATGCTAATTTTAGCTCTAACACTGATGATCCACCTACAAATGTGAACTGACGTTCAAAAATAAAACATTTGAAAACGGACCATTTTCCACATTTCTGAAGCATGACGTAATGGGGGGGTGTTATCTCTTTTGTCGAAAATCAGCCGTTTTTGCTTGAACATTAAATGCCTCCAAATGGTATTTAATTAACTTCCCGAGCCCCTGGAAGCATGAAAATCACTTTAAACATGCTAATTTTAGCTCTAACACTGATGATCCACCTACAAATGTGAACTGACGTTCAAAAATAAAACATTTGAAAACGGACCATTTTCCACATTTCTGAAGCATGACGTAATGGGGGGGTGTTATCTCTTTTGTCGAAAATCAGCCGTTTTTGCTCGAACATTAAATGCCTCCAAATGGTATTTAATTAACTTCCCGGGGTGAAGAAACCCTTTTTGAGAACTCAGAGTGAGTAAATTGGCCATTTTCATGCACTTTTAACCATTCCATAAATCTTGTGTTTTAGGCCCCTGGAAGCATGAAAATCACTTTAAACATGCTAATTTTAGCTCTAACACTGATGATCCACCTACAAATGTGAACTGACGTTCAAAAATAAAACATTTGAAAACGGACCATTTTCCACATTTCTGAAGCATGACGTAATGGGGGGGTGTTATCTCTTTTGTCGAAAATCAGCCGTTTTTGCTCGAACATTAAATACCTCCAAATGGTATTTAATTAACTTCCCGAGCCCCTGGAAGCATGAAAATCACTTTAAACATGCTAATTTTAGCTCTAACACTGATGATCCACCTACAAATGTGAACTGACGTTCAAAAATAAAACATTTGAAAACGGACCATTTTCCACATTTCTGAAGCATGACGTAATGGGGGGGTGTTATCTCTTTTGTCGAAAATCAGCCGTTTTTGCTCGAACATTAAATGCCTCCAAATGGTATTTAATTAACTTCCCGAGCCCCTGGAAGCATGAAAATCACTTTAAACATGCTAATTTTAGCTCTAACACTGATGATCCACCTACAAATGTGAACTGACGTTCAAAAATAAAACATTTGAAAACGGACCATTTTCCACATTTCTGAAGCATGACGTAATGGGGGGGGTGTTATCTCTTTTGTCGAAAATCAGCCGTTTTTGCTCGAACATTAAATGCCTCCAAATGGTATTTAATTAACTTCCCGAGCCCCTGGAAGCATGAAAATCACTTTAAACATGCTAATTTTAGCTCTAACACTGATGATCCACCTACAAATGTGAACTGACGTTCAAAAATAAAACATTTGAAAACGGACCATTTTCCACATTTCTGAAGCATGACGTAATGGGGGGGTGTTATCTCTTTTGTCGAAAATCAGCCGTTTTTGCTCGAACATTAAATGCCTCCAAATGGTATTTAATTAACTTCCCGGGGTGAAGAAACCCTTTTTGAGAACTCAGAGTGAGTAAATTGGCCATTTTCATGCACTTTTAACCATTCCATAAATCTTGTGTTTTGGGCCCCTGGAAGCATGAAAATCACTTTAAACATGCTAATTTTAGCTCTAACACTGATGATCCACCTACAAATGTGAACTGACGTTCAAAAATAAAACATTTGAAAACGGACCATTTTCCACATTTCTGAAGCATGACGTAATGGGGGGGTGTTATCTCTTTTGTCGAAAATCAGCCGTTTTTGCTCGAACATTAAATGCCTCCAAATGGTATTTAATTAACTTCCCGGGGTGAAGAAACCCTTTTTGAGAACTCAGAGTGAGTAAATTGGCCATTTTCATGCACTTTTAACCATTCCATAAATCTTGTGTTTTGGGCCCCTGGAAGCATGAAAATCACTTTAAACATGCTAATTTTAGCTCTAACACTGATGATCCACCTACAAATGTGAACTGACGTTCAAAAATAAAACATTTGAAAACGGACCATTTTCCACATTTCTGAAGCATGACGTAATGGGGGGGTGTTATCTCTTTTGTCGAAAATCAGCCGTTTTTGCTCGAACATTAAATGCCTCCAAATGGTATTTAATTAACTTCCCGAGCCCCTGGAAGCATGAAAATCACTTTAAACATGCTAATTTTAGCTCTAACACTGATGATCCACCTACAAATGTGAACTGACGTTCAAAAATAAAACATTTGAAAACGGACCATTTTCCACATTTCTGAAGCATGACGTAATGGGGGGGTGTTATCTCTTTTGTCGAAAATCAGCCGTTTTTGCTCGAACATTAAATGCCTCCAAATGGTATTTAATTAACTTCCCGGGGTGAAGAAACCCTTTTTGAGAACTCAGAGTGAGTAAATTGGCCATTTTCATGCACTTTTAACCATTCCATAAATCTTGTGTTTTGGGCCCCTGGAAGCATGAAAATCACTTTAAACATGCTAATTTTAGCTCTAACACTGATGATCCACCTACAAATGTGAACTGACGTTCAAAAATAAAACATTTGAAAACGGACCATTTTCCACATTTCTGAAGCATGACGTAATGGGGGGGTGTTATCTCTTTTGTCGAAAATCAGCCGTTTTTGCTCGAACATTAAATGCCTCCAAATGGTATTTAATTAACTTCCCGAGCCCCTGGAAGCATGAAAATCACTTTAAACATGCTAATTTTAGCTCTAACACTGATGATCCACCTACAAATGTGAACTGACGTTCAAAAATAAAACATTTGAAAACGGACCATTTTCCACATTTCTGAAGCATGACGTAATGGGGGGGTGTTATCTCTTTTGTCGAAAATCAGCCGTTTTTGCTCGAACATTAAATGCCTCCAAATGGTATTTAATTAACTTCCCGGGGTGAAGAAACCCTTTTTGAGAACTCAGAGTGAGTAAATTGGCCATTTTCATGCACTTTTAACCATTCCATAAATCTTGTGTTTTGGGCCCCTGGAAGCATGAAAATCACTTTAAACATGCTAATTTTAGCTCTAACACTGATGATCCACCTACAAATGTGAACTGACGTTCAAAAATAAAACATTTGAAAACGGACCATTTTCCACATTTCTGAAGCATGACGTAATGGGGGGGTGTTATCTCTTTTGTCGAAAATCAGCCGTTTTTGCTCGAACATTAAATGCCTCCAAATGGTATTTAATTAACTTCCGGAGCCCCTGGAAGCATGAAAATCACTTTAAACATGCTAATTTTAGCTCTAACACTGATGATCCACCTACAAATGTGAACTGACGTTCAAAAATAAAACATTTGAAAACGGACCATTTTCCACATTTCTGAAGCATGACGTAATGGGGGGGTGTTATCTCTTTTGTCGAAAATCAGCCGTTTTTGCTCGAACATTAAATGCCTCCAAATGGTATTTAATTAACTTCCCGGGGTGAAGAAACCCTTTTTGAGAACTCAGAGTGAGTAAATTGGCCATTTTCATGCACTTTTAACCATTCCATAAATCTTGTGTTTTGGGCCCCTGGAAGCATGAAAATCACTTTAAACATGCTAATTTTAGCTCTAACACTGATGATCCACCTACAAATGTGAACTGACGTTCAAAAATAAAACATTTGAAAACGGACCATTTTCCACATTTCTGAAGCATGACGTAATGGGGGGGTGTTATCTCTTTTGTCGAAAATCAGCCGTTTTTGCTCGAACATTAAATGCCTCCAAATGGTATTTAATTAACTTCCCGGGGTGAAGAAACCCTTTTTGAGAACTCAGAGTGAGTAAATTGGCCATTTTCATGCACTTTTAACCATTCCATAAATCTTGTGTTTTGGGCCCCTGGAAGCATGAAAATCACTTTAAACATGCTAATTTTAGCTCTAACACTGATGATCCACCTACAAATGTGAACTGACGTTCAAAAATAAAACATTTGAAAACGGACCATTTTCCACATTTCTGAAGCATGACGTAATGGGGGGGTGTTATCTCTTTTGTCGAAAATCAGCCGTTTTTGCTCGAACATTAAATGCCTCCAAATGGTATTTAATTAACTTCCCGAGCCCCTGGAAGCATGAAAATCACTTTAAACATGCTAATTTTAGCTCTAACACTGATGATCCACCTACAAATGTGAACTGACGTTCAAAAATAAAACATTTGAAAACGGACCATTTTCCACATTTCTGAAGCATGACGTAATGGGGGGGTGTTATCTCTTTTGTCGAAAATCAGCCGTTTTTGCTCGAACATTAAATGCCTCCAAATGGTATTTAATTAACTTCCCGAGCCCCTGGAAGCATGAAAATCACTTTAAACATGCTAATTTTAGCTCTAACACTGATGATCCACCTACAAATGTGAACTGACGTTCAAAAATAAAACATTTGAAAACGGACCATTTTCCACATTTCTGAAGCATGACGTAATGGGGGGGTGTTATCTCTTTTGTCGAAAATCAGCCGTTTTTGCTCGAACATTAAATGCCTCCAAATGGTATTTAATTAACTTCCCGAGCCCCTGGAAGCATGAAAATCACTTTAAACATGCTAATTTTAGCTCTAACACTGATGATCCACCTACAAATGTGAACTGACGTTCAAAAATAAAACATTTGAAAACGGACCATTTTCCACATTTCTGAAGCATGACGTAATGGGGGGGTGTTATCTCTTTTGTCGAAAATCAGCCGTTTTTGCTCGAACATTAAATGCCTCCAAATGGTATTTAATTAACTTCCCGGGGTGAAGAAACCCTTTTTGAGAACTCAGAGTGAGTAAATTGGCCATTTTCATGCACTTTTAACCATTCCATAAATCTTGTGTTTTGGGCCCCTGGAAGCATGAAAATCACTTTAAACATGCTAATTTTAGCTCTAACTCTGATGATCCACCTACAAATGTGAACTGACGTTCAAAAATAAAACATTTGAAAACGGACCATTTTCCACATTTCTGAAGCATGACGTAATGGGGGGGTGTTATCTCTTTTGTCGAAAATCAGCCGTTTTTGCTCGAACATTAAATGCCTCCAAATGGTATTTAATTAACTTCCCGAGCCCCTGGAAGCATGAAAATCACTTTAAACATGCTAATTTTAGCTCTAACACTGATGATCCACCTACAAATGTGAACTGACGTTCAAAAATAAAACATTTGAAAACGGATCATTTTCCACATTTCTGAAGCATGACGTAATGGGGGGGTGTTATCTCTTTTGTCGAAAATCAGCCGTTTTTGCTCGAACATTAAATGCCTCCAAATGGTATTTAATTAACTTCCCGAGCCCCTGGAAGCATGAAAATCACTTTAAACATGCTAATTTTAGCTCTAACACTGATGATCCACCTACAAATGTGAACTGACGTTCAAAAATAAAACATTTGAAAACGGACCATTTTCCACATTTCTGAAGCATGACGTAATGAAGGGGTGTTATCTCTTTTGTCGAAAATCAGCCGTTTTTGCTCGAACATTAAATGCCTCCAAATGGTATTTAATTAACTTCCCGAGCCCCTGGAAGCATGAAAATCACTTTAAACATGCTAATTTTAGCTCTAACACTGATGATCCACCTACAAATGTGAACTGACGTTCAAAAATAAAACATTTGAAAACGGACCATTTTCCACATTTCTGAAGCATGACGTAATGGGGGGGTGTTATCTCTTTTGTCGAAAATCAGCCGTTTTTGCTCGAACATTAAATGCCTCCAAATGGTATTTAATTAACTTCCCGAGCCCCTGGAAGCATGAAAATCACTTTAAACATGCTAATTTTAGCTCTAACACTGATGATCCACCTACAAATGTGAACTGACGTTCAAAAATAAAACATTTGAAAACGGACCATTTTCCACATTTCTGAAGCATGACGTAATGGGGGGGGTGTTATCTCATTTGTCGAAAATCAGCCGTTTTTGCTCGAACATTAAATGCCTCCAAATGGTATTTAATTAACTTCCCGAGCCCCTGGAAGCATGAAAATCACTTTAAACATGCTAATTTTAGCTCTAACACTGATGATCCACCTACAAATGTGAACTGACGTTCAAAAATAAAACATTTGAAAACGGACCATTTTCCACATTTCTGAAGCATGACGTAATGGGGGGGGTGTTATCTCTTTTGTCGAAAATCAGCCGTTTTTGCTCGAACATTAAATGCCTCCAAATGGTATTTAATTAACTTCCCGGGGTGAAGAAACCCTTTTTGAGAACTCAGAGTGAGTAAATTGGCCATTTTCATGCACTTTTAACCATTCCATAAATCTTGTGTTTTGGGCCCCTGGAAGCATGAAAATCACTTTAAACATGCTAATTTTAGCTCTAACACTGATGATCCACCTACAAATGTGAACTGACGTTCAAAAATAAAACATTTGAAAACGGACCATTTTCCACATTTCTGAAGCATGACGTAATGGGGGGGTGTTATCTCTTTTGTCGAAAATCAGCCGTTTTTGCTCGAACATTAAATGCCTCCAAATGGTATTTAATTAACTTCCGGGGTGAAGAAACACTTTTTGAGAACTCAGAGTGAGTAAATTGGCCATTTCCATGCACTTTTAACCATTCCATAAATCTTGTGTTTTGGGCCCCTGGAAGCATGAAAATCACTTTAAACATGCTAATTTTAGCTCTAACACTGATGATCCACCTACAAATGTGAACTGACGTTCAAAAATAAAACATTTGAAAACGGACCATTTTCCACATTTCTGAAGCATGACGTAATGGGGGGGTGTTATCTCTTTTGTCGAAAATCAGCCGTTTTTGCTCGAACATTAAATGCCTCCAAATGGTATTTAATTAACTTCCCGGGGTGAAGAAACCCTTTTTGAGAACTCAGAGTGAGTAAATTGGCCATTTTCATGCACTTTTAACCATTCCATAAATCTTGTGTTTTGGGCCCCTGGAAGCATGAAAATCACTTTAAACATGCTAATTTTAGCTCTAACACTGATGATCCACCTACAAATGTGAACTGACGTTCAAAAATAAAACATTTGAAAACGGACCATTTTCCACATTTCTGAAGCATGACGTAATGGGGGGGTGTTATCTCTTTTGTCGAAAATCAGCCGTTTTTGCTCGAACATTAAATGCCTCCAAATGGTATTTAATTAACTTCCTGGGGTGAAGAAACCCTTTTTGAGAACTCAGAGTGAGTAAATTGGCCATTTTCATGCACTTTTAACCATTCCATAAATCTTGTGTTTTGGGCCCCTGGAAGCATGAAAATCACTTTAAACATGCTAATTTTAGCTCTAACACTGATGATCCACCTACAAATGTGAACTGACGTTCAAAAATAAAACATTTGAAAACGGACCATTTTCCACATTTCTGAAGCATGACGTAATGGGGGGGTGTTATCTCTTTTGTCGAAAATCAGCCGTTTTTGCTCGAACATTAAATGCCTCCAAATGGTATTTAATTAACTTCCCGAGCCCCTGGAAGCATGAAAATCACTTTAAACATGCTAATTTTAGCTCTAACACTGATGATCCACCTACAAATGTGAACTGACGTTCAAAAATAAAACATTTGAAAACGGATCATTTTCCACATTTCTGAAGCATGACGTAATGGGGGGGTGTTATCTCTTTTGTCGAAAATCAGCCGTTTTTGCTCGAACATTAAATGCCTCCAAATGGTATTTAATTAACTTCCCGAGCCCCTGGAAGCATGAAAATCACTTTAAACATGCTAATTTTAGCTCTAACACTGATGATCCACCTACAAATGTGAACTGACGTTCAAAAATAAAACATTTGAAAACGGACCATTTTCCACATTTCTGAAGCATGACGTAATGGGGGGGTGTTATCTCTTTTGTCGAAAATCAGCCGTTTTTGCTCGAACATTAAATGCCTCCAAATGGTATTTAATTAACTTCCCGAGCCCCTGGAAGCATGAAAATCACTTTAAACATGCTAATTTTAGCTCTAACACTGATGATCCACCTACAAATGTGAACTGACGTTCAAAAATAAAACATTTGAAAACGGACCATTTTCCACATTTCTGAAGCATGACGTAATGGGGGGGTGTTATCTCTTTTGTCGAAAATCAGCCGTTTTTGCTCGAACATTAAATGCCTCCAAATGGTATTTAATTAACTTCCCGAGCCCCTGGAAGCATGAAAATCACTTTAAACATGCTAATTTTAGCTCTAACACTGATGATCCACCTACAAATGTGAACTGACGTTCAAAAATAAAACATTTGAAAACGGACCATTTTCCACATTTCTGAAGCATGACGTAATGGGGGGGTGTTATCTCATTTGTCGAAAATCAGCCGTTTTTGCTCGAACATTAAATGCCTCCAAATGGTATTTAATTAACTTCCCGAGCCCCTGGAAGCATGAAAATCACTTTAAACATGCTAATTTTAGCTCTAACACTGATGATCCACCTACAAATGTGAACTGACGTTCAAAAATAAAACATTTGAAAACGGACCATTTTCCACATTTCTGAAGCATGACGTAATGGGGGGGTGTTATCTCTTTTGTCGAAAATCAGCCGTTTTTGCTCGAACATTAAATGCCTCCAAATGGTATTTAATTAACTTCCCGGGGTGAAGAAACCCTTTTTGAGAACTCAGAGTGAGTAAATTGGCCATTTTCATGCACTTTTAACCATTCCATAAATCTTGTGTTTTGGGCCCCTGGAAGCATGAAAATCACTTTAAACATGCTAATTTTAGCTCTAACACTGATGATCCACCTACAAATGTGAACTGACGTTCAAAAATAAAACATTTGAAAACGGACCATTTTCCACATTTCTGAAGCATGACGTAATGGGGGGGTGTTATCTCTTTTGTCGAAAATCAGCCGTTTTTGCTCGAACATTAAATGCCTCCAAATGGTATTTAATTAACTTCCGGGGTGAAGAAACACTTTTTGAGAACTCAGAGTGAGTAAATTGGCCATTTCCATGCACTTTTAACCATTCCATAAATCTTGTGTTTTGGGCCCCTGGAAGCATGAAAATCACTTTAAACATGCTAATTTTAGCTCTAACACTGATGATCCACCTACAAATGTGAACTGACGTTCAAAAATAAAACATTTGAAAACGGACCATTTTCCACATTTCTGAAGCATGACGTAATGGGGGGGTGTTATCTCTTTTGTCGAAAATCAGCCGTTTTTGCTCGAACATTAAATGCCTCCAAATGGTATTTAATTAACTTCCCGGGGTGAAGAAACCCTTTTTGAGAACTCAGAGTGAGTAAATTGGCCATTTTCATGCACTTTTAACCATTCCATAAATCTTGTGTTTTGGGCCCCTGGAAGCATGAAAATCACTTTAAACATGCTAATTTTAGCTCTAACACTGATGATCCACCTACAAATGTGAACTGACGTTCAAAAATAAAACATTTGAAAACGGACCATTTTCCACATTTCTGAAGCATGACGTAATGGGGGGGTGTTATCTCTTTTGTCGAAAATCAGCCGTTTTTGCTCGAACATTAAATGCCTCCAAATGGTATTTAATTAACTTCCTGGGGTGAAGAAACCCTTTTTGAGAACTCAGAGTGAGTAAATTGGCCATTTTCATGCACTTTTAACCATTCCATAAATCTTGTGTTTTGGGCCCCTGGAAGCATGAAAATCACTTTAAACATGCTAATTTTAGCTCTAACACTGATGATCCACCTACAAATGTGAACTGACGTTCAAAAATAAAACATTTGAAAACGGACCATTTTCCACATTTCTGAAGCATGACGTAATGGGGGGGTGTTATCTCTTTTGTCGAAAATCAGCCGTTTTTGCTCGAACATTAAATGCCTCCAAATGGTATTTAATTAACTTCCCGAGCCCCTGGAAGCATGAAAATCACTTTAAACATGCTAATTTTAGCTCTAACACTGATGATCCACCTACAAATGTGAACTGACGTTCAAAAATAAAACATTTGAAAACGGATCATTTTCCACATTTCTGAAGCATGACCTAATGGGGGGGTGTTATCTCTTTTGTCGAAAATCAGCCGTTTTTGCTCGAACATTAAATGCCTCCAAATGGTATTTAATTAACTTCCCGAGCCCCTGGAAGCATGAAAATCACTTTAAACATGCTAATTTTAGCTCTAACACTGATGATCCACCTACAAATGTGAACTGACGTTCAAAAATAAAACATTTGAAAACGGACCATTTTCCACATTTCTGAAGCATGACGTAATGGGGGGGTGTTATCTCTTTTGTCGAAAATCAGCCGTTTTTGCTCGAACATTAAATGCCTCCAAATGGTATTTAATTAACTTCCCGAGCCCCTGGAAGCATGAAAATCACTTTAAACATGCTAATTTTAGCTCTAACACTGATGATCCACCTACAAATGTGAACTGACGTTCAAAAATAAAACATTTGAAAACGGACCATTTTCCACATTTCTGAAGCATGACGTAATGGGGGGGTGTTATCTCTTTTGTCGAAAATCAGCCGTTTTTGCTCGAACATTAAATGCCTCCAAATGGTATTTAATTAACTTCCCGAGCCCCTGGAAGCATGAAAATCACTTTAAACATGCTAATTTTAGCTCTAACACTGATGATCCACCTACAAATGTGAACTGACGTTCAAAAATAAAACATTTGAAAACGGACCATTTTCCACATTTCTGAAGCATGACGTAATGGGGGGGTGTTATCTCATTTGTCGAAAATCAGCCGTTTTTGCTCGAACATTAAATGCCTCCAAATGGTATTTAATTAACTTCCCGAGCCCCTGGAAGCATGAAAATCACTTTAAACATGCTAATTTTAGCTCTAACACTGATGATCCACCTACAAATGTGAACTGACGTTCAAAAATAAAACATTTGAAAACGGACCATTTTCCACATTTCTGAAGCATGACGTAATGGGGGGGTGTTATCTCTTTTGTCGAAAATCAGCCGTTTTTGCTCGAACATTAAATGCCTCCAAATGGTATTTAATTAACTTCCCGGGGTGAAGAAACCCTTTTTGAGAACTCAGAGTGAGTAAATTGGCCATTTTCATGCACTTTTAACCATTCCATAAATCTTGTGTTTTGGGCCCCTGGAAGCATGAAAATCACTTTAAACATGCTAATTTTAGCTCTAACACTGATGATCCACCTACAAATGTGAACTGACGTTCAAAAATAAAACATTTGAAAACGGACCATTTTCCACATTTCTGAAGCATGACGTAATGGGGGGGTGTTATCTCTTTTGTCGAAAATCAGCCGTTTTTGCTCGAACATTAAATGCCTCCAAATGGTATTTAATTAACTTCCGGGGTGAAGAAACACTTTTTGAGAACTCAGAGTGAGTAAATTGGCCATTTCCATGCACTTTTAACCATTCCATAAATCTTGTGTTTTGGGCCCCTGGAAGCATGAAAATCACTTTAAACATGCTAATTTTAGCTCTAACACTGATGATCCACCTACAAATGTGAACTGACGTTCAAAAATAAAACATTTGAAAACGGACCATTTTCCACATTTCTGAAGCATGACGTAATGGGGGGGTGTTATCTCTTTTGTCGAAAATCAGCCGTTTTTGCTCGAACATTAAATGCCTCCAAATGGTATTTAATTAACTTCCCGGGGTGAAGAAACCCTTTTTGAGAACTCAGAGTGAGTAAATTGGCCATTTTCATGCACTTTTAACCATTCCATAAATCTTGTGTTTTGGGCCCCTGGAAGCATGAAAATCACTTTAAACATGCTAATTTTAGCTCTAACACTGATGATCCACCTACAAATGTGAACTGACGTTCAAAAATAAAACATTTGAAAACGGACCATTTTCCACATTTCTGAAGCATGACGTAATGGGGGGGTGTTATCTCTTTTGTCGAAAATCAGCCGTTTTTGCTCGAACATTAAATGCCTCCAAATGGTATTTAATTAACTTCCTGGGGTGAAGAAACCCTTTTTGAGAACTCAGAGTGAGTAAATTGGCCATTTTCATGCACTTTTAACCATTCCATAAATCTTGTGTTTTGGGCCCCTGGAAGCATGAAAATCACTTTAAACATGCTAATTTTAGCTCTAACACTGATGATCCACCTACAAATGTGAACTGACGTTCAAAAATAAAACATTTGAAAACGGACCATTTTCCACATTTCTGAAGCATGACGTAATGGGGGGGTGTTATCTCTTTTGTCGAAAATCAGCCGTTTTTGCTCGAACATTAAATGCCTCCAAATGGTATTTAATTAACTTCCCGAGCCCCTGGAAGCATGAAAATCACTTTAAACATGCTAATTTTAGCTCTAACACTGATGATCCACCTACAAATGTGAACTGACGTTCAAAAATAAAACATTTGAAAACGGATCATTTTCCACATTTCTGAAGCATGACGTAATGGGGGGGTGTTATCTCTTTTGTCGAAAATCAGCCGTTTTTGCTCGAACATTAAATGCCTCCAAATGGTATTTAATTAACTTCCCGAGCCCCTGGAAGCATGAAAATCACTTTAAACATGCTAATTTTAGCTCTAACACTGATGATCCACCTACAAATGTGAACTGACGTTCAAAAATAAAACATTTGAAAACGGACCATTTTCCACATTTCTGAAGCATGACGTAATGGGGGGGTGTTATCTCTTTTGTCGAAAATCAGCCGTTTTTGCTCGAACATTAAATGCCTCCAAATGGTATTTAATTAACTTCCCGAGCCCCTGGAAGCATGAAAATCACTTTAAACATGCTAATTTTAGCTCTAACACTGATGATCCACCTACAAATGTGAACTGACGTTCAAAAATAAAACATTTGAAAACGGACCATTTTCCACATTTCTGAAGCATGACGTAATGGGGGGGTGTTATCTCTTTTGTCGAAAATCAGCCGTTTTTGCTCGAACATTAAATGCCTCCAAATGGTATTTAATTAACTTCCCGAGCCCCTGGAAGCATGAAAATCACTTTAAACATGCTAATTTTAGCTCTAACACTGATGATCCACCTACAAATGTGAACTGACGTTCAAAAATAAAACATTTGAAAACGGACCATTTTCCACATTTCTGAAGCATGACGTAATGGGGGGGTGTTATCTCATTTGTCGAAAATCAGCCGTTTTTGCTCGAACATTAAATGCCTCCAAATGGTATTTAATTAACTTCCCGAGCCCCTGGAAGCATGAAAATCACTTTAAACATGCTAATTTTAGCTCTAACACTGATGATCCACCTACAAATGTGAACTGACGTTCAAAAATAAAACATTTGAAAACGGACCATTTTCCACATTTCTGAAGCATGACGTAATGGGGGGGTGTTATCTCTTTTGTCGAAAATCAGCCGTTTTTGCTCGAACATTAAATGCCTCCAAATGGTATTTAATTAACTTCCCGGGGTGAAGAAACCCTTTTTGAGAACTCAGAGTGAGTAAATTGGCCATTTTCATGCACTTTTAACCATTCCATAAATCTTGTGTTTTGGGCCCCTGGAAGCATGAAAATCACTTTAAACATGCTAATTTTAGCTCTAACACTGATGATCCACCTACAAATGTGAACTGACGTTCAAAAATAAAACATTTGAAAACGGACCATTTTCCACATTTCTGAAGCATGACGTAATGGGGGGGTGTTATCTCTTTTGTCGAAAATCAGCCGTTTTTGCTCGAACATTAAATGCCTCCAAATGGTATTTAATTAACTTCCGGGGTGAAGAAACACTTTTTGAGAACTCAGAGTGAGTAAATTGGCCATTTCCATGCACTTTTAACCATTCCATAAATCTTGTGTTTTGGGCCCCTGGAAGCATGAAAATCACTTTAAACATGCTAATTTTAGCTCTAACACTGATGATCCACCTACAAATGTGAACTGACGTTCAAAAATAAAACATTTGAAAACGGACCATTTTCCACATTTCTGAAGCATGACGTAATGGGGGGGTGTTATCTCTTTTGTCGAAAATCAGCCGTTTTTGCTCGAACATTAAATGCCTCCAAATGGTATTTAATTAACTTCCTGGGGTGAAGAAACCCTTTTTGAGAACTCAGAGTGAGTAAATTGGCCATTTTCATGCACTTTTAACCATTCCATAAATCTTGTGTTTTGGGCCCCTGGAAGCATGAAAATCACTTTAAACATGCTAATTTTAGCTCTAACACTGATGATCCACCTACAAATGTGAACTGACGTTCAAAAATAAAACATTTGAAAACGGACCATTTTCCACATTTCTGAAGCATGACGTAATGGGGGGGTGTTATCTCTTTTGTCGAAAATCAGCCGTTTTTGCTCGAACATTAAATGCCTCCAAATGGTATTTAATTAACTTCCCGAGCCCCTGGAAGCATGAAAATCACTTTAAACATGCTAATTTTAGCTCTAACACTGATGATCCACCTACAAATGTGAACTGACGTTCAAAAATAAAACATTTGAAAACGGATCATTTTCCACATTTCTGAAGCATGACGTAATGGGGGGGTGTTATCTCTTTTGTCGAAAATCAGCCGTTTTTGCTCGAACATTAAATGCCTCCAAATGGTATTTAATTAACTTCCCGAGCCCCTGGAAGCATGAAAATCACTTTAAACATGCTAATTTTAGCTCTAACACTGATGATCCACCTACAAATGTGAACTGACGTTCAAAAATAAAACATTTGAAAACGGACCATTTTCCACATTTCTGAAGCATGACGTAATGGGGGGGTGTTATCTCTTTTGTCGAAAATCAGCCGTTTTTGCTCGAACATTAAATGCCTCCAAATGGTATTTAATTAACTTCCCGAGCCCCTGGAAGCATGAAAATCACTTTAAACATGCTAATTTTAGCTCTAACACTGATGATCCACCTACAAATGTGAACTGACGTTCAAAAATAAAACATTTGAAAACGGACCATTTTCCACATTTCTGAAGCATGACGTAATGGGGGGGTGTTATCTCTTTTGTCGAAAATCAGCCGTTTTTGCTCGAACATTAAATGCCTCCAAATGGTATTTAATTAACTTCCCGAGCCCCTGGAAGCATGAAAATCACTTTAAACATGCTAATTTTAGCTCTAACACTGATGATCCACCTACAAATGTGAACTGACGTTCAAAAATAAAACATTTGAAAACGGACCATTTTCCACATTTCTGAAGCATGACGTAATGGGGGGGTGTTATCTCATTTGTCGAAAATCAGCCGTTTTTGCTCGAACATTAAATGCCTCCAAATGGTATTTAATTAACTTCCCGAGCCCCTGGAAGCATGAAAATCACTTTAAACATGCTAATTTTAGCTCTAACACTGATGATCCACCTACAAATGTGAACTGACGTTCAAAAATAAAACATTTGAAAACGGACCATTTTCCACATTTCTGAAGCATGACGTAATGGGGGGGTGTTATCTCTTTTGTCGAAAATCAGCCGTTTTTGCTCGAACATTAAATGCCTCCAAATGGTATTTAATTAACTTCCCGGGGTGAAGAAACCCTTTTTGAGAACTCAGAGTGAGTAAATTGGCCATTTTCATGCACTTTTAACCATTCCATAAATCTTGTGTTTTGGGCCCCTGGAAGCATGAAAATCACTTTAAACATGCTAATTTTAGCTCTAACACTGATGATCCACCTACAAATGTGAACTGACGTTCAAAAATAAAACATTTGAAAACGGACCATTTTCCACATTTCTGAAGCATGACGTAATGGGGGGGTGTTATCTCTTTTGTCGAAAATCAGCCGTTTTTGCTCGAACATTAAATGCCTCCAAATGGTATTTAATTAACTTCCGGGGTGAAGAAACACTTTTTGAGAACTCAGAGTGAGTAAATTGGCCATTTCCATGCACTTTTAACCATTCCATAAATCTTGTGTTTTGGGCCCCTGGAAGCATGAAAATCACTTTAAACATGCTAATTTTAGCTCTAACACTGATGATCCACCTACAAATGTGAACTGACGTTCAAAAATAAAACATTTGAAAACGGACCATTTTCCACATTTCTGAAGCATGACGTAATGGGGGGGTGTTATCTCTTTTGTCGAAAATCAGCCGTTTTTGCTCGAACATTAAATGCCTCCAAATGGTATTTAATTAACTTCCCGGGGTGAAGAAACCCTTTTTGAGAACTCAGAGTGAGTAAATTGGCCATTTTCATGCACTTTTAACCATTCCATAAATCTTGTGTTTTGGGCCCCTGGAAGCATGAAAATCACTTTAAACATGCTAATTTTAGCTCTAACACTGATGATCCACCTACAAATGTGAACTGACGTTCAAAAATAAAACATTTGAAAACGGACCATTTTCCACATTTCTGAAGCATGACGTAATGGGGGGGTGTTATCTCTTTTGTCGAAAATCAGCCGTTTTTGCTCGAACATTAAATGCCTCCAAATGGTATTTAATTAACTTCCTGGGGTGAAGAAACCCTTTTTGAGAACTCAGAGTGAGTAAATTGGCCATTTTCATGCACTTTTAACCATTCCATAAATCTTGTGTTTTGGGCCCCTGGAAGCATGAAAATCACTTTAAACATGCTAATTTTAGCTCTAACACTGATGATCCACCTACAAATGTGAACTGACGTTCAAAAATAAAACATTTGAAAACGGACCATTTTCCACATTTCTGAAGCATGACGTAATGGGGGGGTGTTATCTCTTTTGTCGAAAATCAGCCGTTTTTGCTCGAACATTAAATGCCTCCAAATGGTATTTAATTAACTTCCCGAGCCCCTGGAAGCATGAAAATCACTTTAAACATGCTAATTTTAGCTCTAACACTGATGATCCACCTACAAATGTGAACTGACGTTCAAAAATAAAACATTTGAAAACGGATCATTTTCCACATTTCTGAAGCATGACGTAATGGGGGGGTGTTATCTCTTTTGTCGAAAATCAGCCGTTTTTGCTCGAACATTAAATGCCTCCAAATGGTATTTAATTAACTTCCCGAGCCCCTGGAAGCATGAAAATCACTTTAAACATGCTAATTTTAGCTCTAACACTGATGATCCACCTACAAATGTGAACTGACGTTCAAAAATAAAACATTTGAAAACGGACCATTTTCCACATTTCTGAAGCATGACGTAATGGGGGGGTGTTATCTCTTTTGTCGAAAATCAGCCGTTTTTGCTCGAACATTAAATGCCTCCAAATGGTATTTAATTAACTTCCCGAGCCCCTGGAAGCATGAAAATCACTTTAAACATGCTAATTTTAGCTCTAACACTGATGATCCACCTACAAATGTGAACTGACGTTCAAAAATAAAACATTTGAAAACGGACCATTTTCCACATTTCTGAAGCATGACGTAATGGGGGGGTGTTATCTCTTTTGTCGAAAATCAGCCGTTTTTGCTCGAACATTAAATGCCTCCAAATGGTATTTAATTAACTTCCCGAGCCCCTGGAAGCATGAAAATCACTTTAAACATGCTAATTTTAGCTCTAACACTGATGATCCACCTACAAATGTGAACTGACGTTCAAAAATAAAACATTTGAAAACGGACCATTTTCCACATTTCTGAAGCATGACGTAATGGGGGGGTGTTATCTCATTTGTCGA
Organism: Lissotriton vulgaris; assembly: GCF_964263255.1. Classification (NCBI taxonomy): domain Eukaryota; kingdom Metazoa; phylum Chordata; class Amphibia; order Caudata; family Salamandridae; genus Lissotriton; species Lissotriton vulgaris. The sequence goes on from NW_028250735.1 coordinate 21,626, forward strand.
AAATCAGCCGTTTTTGCTCGAACATTAAATGCCTCCAAATGGTATTTAATTAACTTCCCGAGCCCCTGGAAGCATGAAAATCACTTTAAACATGCTAATTTTAGCTCTAACACTGATGATCCACCTACAAATGTGAACTGACGTTCAAAAATAAAACATTTGAAAACGGACCATTTTCCACATTTCTGAAGCATGACGTAATGGGGGGGTGTTATCTCTTTTGTCGAAAATCAGCCGTTTTTGCTCGAACATTAAATGCCTCCAAATGGTATTTAATTAACTTCCCGGGGTGAAGAAACCCTTTTTGAGAACTCAGAGTGAGTAAATTGGCCATTTTCATGCACTTTTAACCATTCCATAAATCTTGTGTTTTGGGCCCCTGGAAGCATGAAAATCACTTTAAACATGCTAATTTTAGCTCTAACACTGATGATCCACCTACAAATGTGAACTGACGTTCAAAAATAAAACATTTGAAAACGGACCATTTTCCACATTTCTGAAGCATGACGTAATGGGGGGGTGTTATCTCTTTTGTCGAAAATCAGCCGTTTTTGCTCGAACATTAAATGCCTCCAAATGGTATTTAATTAACTTCCGGGGTGAAGAAACACTTTTTGAGAACTCAGAGTGAGTAAATTGGCCATTTCCATGCACTTTTAACCATTCCATAAATCTTGTGTTTTGGGCCCCTGGAAGCATGAAAATCACTTTAAACATGCTAATTTTAGCTCTAACACTGATGATCCACCTACAAATGTGAACTGACGTTCAAAAATAAAACATTTGAAAACGGACCATTTTCCACATTTCTGAAGCATGACGTAATGGGGGGGTGTTATCTCTTTTGTCGAAAATCAGCCGTTTTTGCTCGAACATTAAATGCCTCCAAATGGTATTTAATTAACTTCCCGGGGTGAAGAAACCCTTTTTGAGAACTCAGAGTGAGTAAATTGGCCATTTTCATGCACTTTTAACCATTCCATAAATCTTGTGTTTTGGGCCCCTGGAAGCATGAAAATCACTTTAAACATGCTAATTTTAGCTCTAACACTGATGATCCACCTACAAATGTGAACTGACGTTCAAAAATAAAACATTTGAAAACGGACCATTTTCCACATTTCTGAAGCATGACGTAATGGGGGGGTGTTATCTCTTTTGTCGAAAATCAGCCGTTTTTGCTCGAACATTAAATGCCTCCAAATGGTATTTAATTAACTTCCTGGGGTGAAGAAACCCTTTTTGAGAACTCAGAGTGAGTAAATTGGCCATTTTCATGCACTTTTAACCATTCCATAAATCTTGTGTTTTGGGCCCCTGGAAGCATGAAAATCACTTTAAACATGCTAATTTTAGCTCTAACACTGATGATCCACCTACAAATGTGAACTGACGTTCAAAAATAAAACATTTGAAAACGGACCATTTTCCACATTTCTGAAGCATGACGTAATGGGGGGGTGTTATCTCTTTTGTCGAAAATCAGCCGTTTTTGCTCGAACATTAAATGCCTCCAAATGGTATTTAATTAACTTCCCGAGCCCCTGGAAGCATGAAAATCACTTTAAACATGCTAATTTTAGCTCTAACACTGATGATCCACCTACAAATGTGAACTGACGTTCAAAAATAAAACATTTGAAAACGGATCATTTTCCACATTTCTGAAGCATGACGTAATGGGGGGGTGTTATCTCTTTTGTCGAAAATCAGCCGTTTTTGCTCGAACATTAAATGCCTCCAAATGGTATTTAATTAACTTCCCGAGCCCCTGGAAGCATGAAAATCACTTTAAACATGCTAATTTTAGCTCTAACACTGATGATCCACCTACAAATGTGAACTGACGTTCAAAAATAAAACATTTGAAAACGGACCATTTTCCACATTTCTGAAGCATGACGTAATGGGGGGGTGTTATCTCTTTTGTCGAAAATCAGCCGTTTTTGCTCGAACATTAAATGCCTCCAAATGGTATTTAATTAACTTCCCGAGCCCCTGGAAGCATGAAAATCACTTTAAACATGCTAATTTTAGCTCTAACACTGATGATCCACCTACAAATGTGAACTGACGTTCAAAAATAAAACATTTGAAAACGGACCATTTTCCACATTTCTGAAGCATGACGTAATGGGGGGGTGTTATCTCTTTTGTCGAAAATCAGCCGTTTTTGCTCGAACATTAAATGCCTCCAAATGGTATTTAATTAACTTCCCGAGCCCCTGGAAGCATGAAAATCACTTTAAACATGCTAATTTTAGCTCTAACACTGATGATCCACCTACAAATGTGAACTGACGTTCAAAAATAAAACATTTGAAAACGGACCATTTTCCACATTTCTGAAGCATGACGTAATGGGGGGGTGTTATCTCATTTGTCGAAAATCAGCCGTTTTTGCTCGAACATTAAATGCCTCCAAATGGTATTTAATTAACTTCCCGAGCCCCTGGAAGCATGAAAATCACTTTAAACATGCTAATTTTAGCTCTAACACTGATGATCCACCTACAAATGTGAACTGACGTTCAAAAATAAAACATTTGAAAACGGACCATTTTCCACATTTCTGAAGCATGACGTAATGGGGGGGTGTTATCTCTTTTGTCGAAAATCAGCCGTTTTTGCTCGAACATTAAATGCCTCCAAATGGTATTTAATTAACTTCCCGGGGTGAAGAAACCCTTTTTGAGAACTCAGAGTGAGTAAATTGGCCATTTTCATGCACTTTTAACCATTCCATAAATCTTGTGTTTTGGGCCCCTGGAAGCATGAAAATCACTTTAAACATGCTAATTTTAGCTCTAACACTGATGATCCACCTACAAATGTGAACTGACGTTCAAAAATAAAACATTTGAAAACGGACCATTTTCCACATTTCTGAAGCATGACGTAATGGGGGGGTGTTATCTCTTTTGTCGAAAATCAGCCGTTTTTGCTCGAACATTAAATGCCTCCAAATGGTATTTAATTAACTTCCGGGGTGAAG
>NW_028250736.1:0-20616 GCF_964263255.1 Lissotriton vulgaris
ATGTTTTTATATTGGATACTATTATATAAACGCGTCTGTGCAGCATGTCGGATTAAACATTTTCCTTGAGTCAAATTCACGGAGTCAGTGCCTTCCCTCTATCGTATAGGAATCGGATTGGTAAACAATATATATATATATATATATATATATATATATATATATATATATATATATATATATATATATATATATATATATATATATATATATATATATATATATATATATATAGTTATAGTTAGGATTATTTTGTATAGGGAATCCGCAACATTCTATTAGGAATAACTTTGGCGCCGGTTGAGGGATCTGCCTGAAATTTTCCGCAAATTTGCCTCGCGACGCTCCGCTCCTTCCCTGATAGTTTGTGGGGGATTCGTCAAGTGGGGGCCGAGATAAAAGGGGGGTCCTAAAACGTGTTTTCCCCATGTTAATTTCCATAGAGCGGTTGGTCTCACTTTTAGCCCGAACGGCTGAATGGATTTCCACCAAACTTGGCAAAATTGTAGGGACTGGTAGCCCGATGTGCCTTTGCTATGTCTCAGGATATGTGCTCCAGTGGATTTTGAGTAATTTAGGTTCAAAAAAATATATATATCTATAAGCGCGCCCCGGTACGCGCACCGGGGCGCGTACCAGCGCGCTACGCGAGTTCGCACATGGAAAGCTGATTCGCCCTCGGGTGTCTGTCAACATTCCAAACAGTCGGGAGCAGCCGCCATCTTGTGTCTCTGTAGGATCGAGACACAAGAGGTGGCCAAAAAAAAAGAGGGCAATTACCAAAAGGGTGCAGAGTAGACCCCCCCTGACCCCCTAGGTTTGATGTGGGGGCCATAAAAGGGCCCCGCGTGGCAAAAAAAAACAAAAACATTTTTTGATTTGCGCGGGGGAGCGCCCAGTACGCGCACAGGGGAGCAAACCAGGGAGCGTACCATGGGGAAAAAAGAATGACAGAGGTTTTAAAAAATGTAGCATTTTTTTATAAATTGGAGGTAGTTCTAAAAAGAACTGTTTTTTTTCTTCTTTTTGTTGTTTTATTTTTTTTTATTGTGTTTTTGAACATTTTGTACTTTTTTTGGCTTTTATGAACAATTTTATATTTTTTTTGTTATTTTTATGGGGACAAACAAAAAACAGGGAATTGTAAACGGCTCAACTGGAGCAAAAAAAATCAGGAAAAAATTAAGGTTTTTTTGGGCAATTGTGGTTGTCACCAGCACGGTTGATGAGTTTAATGCTTTGCTCACCATAGGTAATTGTTTTCAACAAAATATACAACTGATTTTGTATTGTCCAAACTGGGTTTGTATGTTTGGGACCATCTTCCTTGTTTCTGGACCCAATGGAGTGGGTCGCTTACTTTTGGAGGTGCTGGGTGAAGATTGGGGAGGGGCTCTATTCATTTCTCGGACCTCTGCCGTAGCATAGTTGTTAGGGTGCCGGCGTTGCATGTGGCGAATCATGGTGTTATTGCCAAAAGAGTAATTTTTGTTAGGGTTCCGCCTGGAAAGTACAGTGCCACAGATTAGACAAGTAACCCTTGGCGCATTCACTTTCTTGAGGTCCTTTGGGATTGTAAAAAACTCCCAGATAATGTGCTCTTTTGGCTTATATGGGGTAGTATCCTCAGGCAGGAACCTCCTCTTCTCCTCCTACTCCTCCTCCTCTTCTTCATCTCCACCACTGTGGTGTTGTGGTGGTCCTCTTGGTGGTGGTGGTGGTGGTGGTGGCTGAGATTCTCCTGCTGCTGCTGCTACTGTAGCCATTTCTGAGTACAAATAGGTAGTAATAGCTCTGGAAACAGGTCTTCCTCACTCAAAGTACAAAGTGTGAATGAGGAAAAAGGTGGGGGCTTTCATCATTAGGAAAACAAAACTGTCCTGAACCAATGAAAAGTGTTATTTTCAGGTCACATGACCAGGGCTTTCATCATTTGGAAACCAAAACTGTCCTGAACCATTAAAAAGTGTTATTTTTAGGTCACATTACCCGACGCGCTTACGCTACGCGCCCCGGGGCGCGTAGCGTAAGCGCGTCGGATGCTAACGTAGCGCGATCGTATGCGCTTGAGTGCTTCCGGGTACGCTTACGCCGTGCGTATCACGCGGACGTGGCTACGGGATACGTCACAATGATGTTTTGGTTCGTGGCAATAGCGCTAACGGGACGCTCACCGGTACACGCACGGGGGCGCTCCGCAAGATTGCGCTTACTGGTGCGCTCACCGGTACGTGCCCCGGGAGCGCTCCAGGGCAGAAAAAAAAAACCCATGAACAATATACATAAAAAAAATAGTATTACATAAATATACAATATAGGATTCATTATAAAAAATATTACATTTCATAGCTATAGAAATTTGCTATTAAAAAAACTTTTGAAATTCACTGAAAAAAACATAGGTTTGAGGCCCTATATATAGTTAGGAATTAGCATTTAAAAAACCTATGAAATTCACTGAAAAAAACATAGGTTTCACACCAGTTATAGTTAGGAATTAGCATTTAAAAAACCTATTAAATTCACTGAAAAAACCATAGGTTTCACACCAGTTATAGTTAGCTGGAAATTTTACTAACATAAAACCATTGAAATTCCCACGTTATAGTTAGTTGTACTGACTATAACTTGCGCGCCTGCAATGCACTGCTGATGACGTCACATATTACATCACTCATGACATGGTCAGTGACATCACTCATGACATTGGCTTTGTTCTGGTGTCTGCCATTCGAGTTGTCTCTAGCTTAGCATGAAAGCGACTAAATTACATTTTTTACAGGAATTCCGAGTGTTAAGAACACGGCAAAAAAAAGAAGGAGACATGCTACATCAACCGGAATTCAAACAGAATCCAACACGAGGATGGCCAAGGGGAAGAGCAAGAGGCAAGGGAGATCGCGACAGAGACGACTCAAGCTCCAGCAGAGGAGAAGGAAAGAACAGCAGAAAACCAGTGGGAACCAAACGTGGGGGTTACAAAAAAAGAAAATAAAGATGGATGAACTAACGGTAAATAAAACAATAATAAATCTTTCATCAAGAACATTAACGTTTAAAGAAAAACAAACCCTTTGATTGGGACTCACATTCTGCCCCACTGAACTCTTTGATTACGCAGACACAAGGGTTGACATTTTTAAATTCATTAGGAAGCTTAAATTGTCAAAATGGCACTCACTAGTGAAAAAGAAACCAGGGACCAACCCAGAAGAAACCGTGAGTGCACCTGAACTTACAGTGGGGGATGTTGATATGTTACAAACTGTTTACTCCATGGGTGGCCTAGCCTCTGACAATGAACTGGATCAAGAGGTCGTGGGAGTGAGAGAGACAGGAACTGATAGGGCTGCTAACACTTCTTTTAAGCCAAAATCAGTGTTCTATCCTACCCTTCCTCACCACTCGATTGATACCTTTCATGAGGTGGTGACTAGAGAACTTACTAAATTAAAACACACCCGCCCCAAACAGAGAAGAGGAGATACCAATCTGACTAAAGGAGAGATGGATTTTATTTTTTCTTTAGCAGATTATAAAAATGTTATCTTGAGACCCTCAGATAAGGGACGAAATATTGTGCTGTGGGTTGAGAATTGTATATAAAAGAAGCATTGTTTCAACTAGACGGGGGAAAGTTCTACTGTACTAGCAGCATGAATGAATACAATACAAGTATTACAGAAACATGGGAACAACTCACTGAATGGCACAATGAGGGATTACTTTCATGCCATGAATTCTGTTTTCTCCAGAAAGATTACAACAAACTTCCTATTTTCTACCTTCTACCGAAGGTTCACAAAAACCCCAGAGAACCTCCAGGGAGACCTATTTTCTCTTCCATAGGTAGTATCAATGAAAACCTATCCAAATACATTGATCATTTTCTCAGGGAATTTGTATGTCAATTACCTTCCTATACCAAGGACACTACAGACTTCTTAAATAAACTTGAAAGCATCCAGTGGTCAGAGGGCTCTCTGCTTATCACTATGGATGTGAGTGCCCTTTACACTATCATTGACCACATTCAAGGGATGGAAGCTACCTATTACTTCCTTAAAAAGAGGGAAATAGGCTTTCGAGAACACACCAACATGTTAATACAAATGATGAAACTATGTTTGAGAAACAATATTTTCATGTTTGATGGGTCAATTTACAAACAAACCCGTGGCGCGGCTATGGGTTCGGCCTTTGCGCCTAGCTTCATGAACCTCTTTGTGGGCAAATGGGAAGAGGAGCTTAGAAATTATGATATGTTGACAGAAGATTTTGCTAAGGTACAAACGTGGATCAGATATATTGACAATCTGTTTATAGTGAGGTGTGGTACAAAAGAGGAAGTGATTAGTTTAATTGAAAAACTAAATAGGAATATATAAAACATACAGCTCACCTACACTATAAGCGAAGATCATGTGGAATTCCTGGACACAGAGATAAATGTGGTCAAAGGTAGACTCATCTCTAGTTTACATAGAAAAGAGACGGCTGGGAATAGTCTCCTTCATGCCCTGAGTGCCCATCCAGACCCCTTGAAATGGAGCATCCCCTATGGGGAATCACTCAGAGCTAAAAGAAATTGTAGTGACAAAGATGGGTTTGTTTTAGAACAAGAACGTATGCTATCTAGATTTCGGGAAAGAGGTTACCCCGAATGGGTGTTGATGAAAGCTGTGAGAAAAGCTGCAGAAGTAGAGAGATCAGAAACCCTAACCCCTATATCGAACATAGAAAGTGAGACAAACTCAACCAGAATTAGAACTACTTTTCATCAGAGATCAGAAAAAGTCTGCAAAATCCTAGTGGATAACTGGAATATCCTACAGTCAGACAATATAATAGGACCAGAGCTGAATGAAAGACCCCAAATCACCTATAGAAGGGGGAGAAATATCAGAGATATCTTGGTGAAAGGCGATATTTCTGACAAAAAAAAACAACATGTGCAGGGCCTCAAAGGGTTTTACCCATGCGGACATTGCCGGGCTTGTAAATCAAGCTACATGGTAAAAGAAGTTAACATTCCTGGACACATAGAAAAATGCAAAATCAAACAATTTCTTACATGCAACACAAGTTTTGTTATTTATGTACTCGAATGTCCATGTAAAATGAGATATGTGGGCAGCACAACCTGTATGTCTAAAAAGCGGATACAGGAACATTTGAGAGCAATAACAAATGTGGATGCCCACTACCCAGTTGCTAGACAATTTCAGGAGTTCCACCAATCTAACACCTCTCTGCTAAGATATTTTGCAGTTGAACAAGTTAATGTAGGCAGAAGAGGAGGTAATCGGGTTCTAGCACTTAGAAAGAGAGAATCCAAGTGGATCATGGAGTTAGAGAGCAGATTCCCTGGGGGTCATAGTTTAGACGAAGAACTTGCAACTCATTTATATGAAGAGTAATCCATAATTTAGGGTGGTTTGTGTTATTCCCCAGGAGGATAAACAAATTAATTGTAATACTAGCCTGTTGATATATGTTAACTGTACTGAACTGCACATAATGAGAATGTTCAAGCTAGCCTTGATTTATTTTAATGCATATTTTAATTATGTGTATATGTTTTTTCCAGGAGAAAAGGAAGGGAGACATCACTTTTAGAAATGTACTGCACATCTTCCCTACCCTTTTCTTCGGCGAATGATGAAGTCACCTCACTTGATTAAGATAAGGAATTCACTTTTCACTGTTGTATGGTAGACATTTTTTAGGACCTTAATTGTTTTTTTCTCTTGGGGTGTTGCTGCTTGTACATGAATAACACATATGTTGGATGTGGCAGTGATATATCTGTGCTTTTTGGATAATGGTGGCAAAGTATTAAATATTATGATTAATTTCTACAATGTATTGAAAAACGGGCTCTATAGGCACTAGACTGTTGGAAATGTGGAAGATACTGGTTATACTTCATATCTCACATCATGAAAGCAATTGCTATGATTATAGGCACTAGACCTTGTAACTAAGTCGCTTTCATGCTAAGCTAGAGACAACTCGAAAGGCAGACACCAGAACAATAATCTAACGTATGTGTAAACATTGGTCTTTCGTTGTCCCTTTCTGCTTTTTGAGCCCATCGTACTCCTAAAACATGAAATAATATGACATAAATATGTTTCCTGTGGTGTACGCATGACAATGGTGTATTTTCAACACTTACAAATGTAATCTAATGTGAAATTCATTGATTAATACACCATTCCAAAATGGCGTATCCATTAAGCTTGAGTAAGAACAAGCCAGAATATGTGTACTTCCTCACTGTTTATTAAATCTTTCCATTGTTTGTGTTTATTTAAGCAAGCATAATGTCGTGTTGGGTAACGTGTGAACAAGACACATTTGGTGTAAAAACGCGTAACGTTTTCTGAGAATAAACAAATTTGAGTATCTTTACTACCGAGTGAGCGTGATGCTTTCAAGCACACTGTGGATTTAATATATAAATATATATATATATATATTATATATATATAATTTTAAGGGTTTTTATGAATGATTTTAATGATTATGAAATCAATTATTCCCTTAATGTAATGTCGGTGTGTTTTTTCTATTGTAAATACTGCTCATGTATTGACACAAAAACTGTTTACTATGTCTATTACTCTGCATTTGAAACCACCAATCATGTCTCACTATTCGTTGCACTTGCACTTTAAAAAGTTTGTGTCCCTCCCTTAACGTCATGTGATCAAGGCCTCTGAGAAGGCCGAAACGTTATGCTGGTGGCGATTTTTGAATTTAAATAAAAATTTATTCACCTAAGCCTGGGTCAACTTTCGTTTTCTGGACCAGTGGTACCTGGTGGCTACGTGGGTACGCTGGTCCGTGTGGGACGAGTGTGATATATATATATATATATATATATATATATATATATATATATATATATATATATATATATATATATATATATATATATATATATATATATATATATATATATATATATATATATATATATATGTATATATATATATATATATATATATATATATGTATATATATATATATATATATATATATATATATATATATATATATATATATATATATATATATATATATATATATATATATATATATATATATATGTTCGGAAATGCTCGCTTCAGCCACCAACTCCCGTAGGGTCAGAAAAGAAAACGAGGCAGACCCTTCTTAGTGCTTTCGTTCAGTTTATTTCACCAGTCCTCACGACGCGTTTCGGCAGATCCCTGCCTTGATCACATGACAACACGTCAGTGAAGCACATCCCTTTTTAAAGTGCTAGTGCTCATTAATAGACATAAAAGAGGTATTTACATATATACATCACGGTAATCCGTTTTCTTAGGCACTTCATATTTAAAACTGCAAACTTTTTCCGTTGTTTGTAATTATATGTACAATACATTTATGCATTATGGGAATTAAAAAACATTTATGTCCACCATACAGTATAGTGTTTCGCCGTTGTCACCAATAATACTTGTATAATACAATTTCACTCTTCACAATTGCTCCAATGTTTTGTATAAATACATATTGCAAACTTCTGTATTGAAATGACATGATTACGTGACTGTATGTTTTCCCCTTTCTCCTTAGAATTATGTTTATGTTTCCGATACCTCTATTATTCAAATCAAAATATTGTGCTTCCCCCGGAACATCCCCTAGTTAGCCTTTTTTAGTTTTTCACATAAAAAAAGTGCTATTCAAGTGCATGTAAATAATAAAGTGCTAGTGTGCTGCATACTTTCATCTGTGCGGTATTTTCTGTTTTGCTGTTTTTTTATATATATAAGTCGGTGTTTTCACGCCTAGCAGGATGCAGGTTAAATGGATTGTCTTTCAGCTGGGTTTATAAAACATGATTCCCACAATTAATTTTCAACAAATATACCAATAAAATTCATAAAAAATCAATTCATGTTTAAATAGCTAAAAATTCCCAATCCATCTAAGATCATAAAACCAACATATAAATACATTTTGTAGAAAAGGCATAAATATAAAATACGGTTTTAAAAGTTAATTTTCACAGTAAATTTAAGATACTTATCAAAAATTCATAAAATGAACTTATTTACAGATCTACTATTTACAACGAATCCTATTGTTCTTTCTGACTTGACCCTTTCATATTCTTATGTTCAGTTAGTTTTTCTCATTCCTTAAGTTATTTTGGTGGCCATATAGATGTTGTGATTATGCTATCAGTCCAGATAAGTGTACATGTCCTCCCCCATATTCAATCCATTAGGTTGTTTGCTATCTAATAGCAGTATGTAATGGGTTTCCAGGCGACGTAAAGCCCCTTCCCTATTACCTCCCCTTCTTTGTACTGGGACGTTGTCTATGAGGTAATATTGCAGATCTTTGGGTTTACCACCATGATATTCTTTGAAGTGGCGGGCTACTGGATAGTTAGGGTCATTATTAGTTATCGCCCTGAGGTGTTGTAATATTCTCTGGTACCCTGGGAGTTTTGTACTTCCTACGTACCTGAGACCACATCCACATTCTAGAACATATACTACATAATCATTTCTACAGGTTAGATGTTGCCTGATCATGTACGGTTTGGGACTGAATGCTGTCATGTACGATGTTGTGTTTTTTCCATGTGTGCAAGCTTTACAGCTAATACACTTAAAAAATCCTTTTCTAGTGCTGAGCCAGTCCGCGATATTCTCACATTCTGGACTACTCTTTACTAGGGAATCTGCCATTGAAGTTGATTTTCTAAATGTTATAGTCGGATGTTCTGACAATGTTTTCCCAATAATTGGATCATCTTTGACTATGTGCCAATTGTTTTTGAATATCTGGCGCAGAGACTTATGCTGACGATTGAATGTTAATATCAATCTAGGATTTCCCTCCATTTCTACAGTGTTGGATTTGTCGCCTTCCAAATCCTTCTTACTGTGTAGCAACAAGTCCTCTCTTGATCTAATTCTAGATTTTTTAATAGCGTTCTTGATACATTTGGCACTGTAGCCCCTTTCTAAAAACCTCATTTTGCTTGCTTGCTGATTCTTAGACAGTTCTACCTCATTGCTGCATATCCTACGTAGTCTAAGCATTTCCCCATAGGGGATGCTTTGAATGAGATGAACAGGATGTGCACTTGTTGCATGCAAAAGTGAATTTCCAGATGTTTCTTTCCTGTATAGTGTAGTGCTTACTGTCTGATTTTCTATCTTAATCAGGACATCTAGGAACGGTATCTGGTCCTTGCTAATGTGTGAGGTAAAATTAAGGTTGATCTCATTGTCATTCAACTCTTCAATGAACTTTTCTGCTTCTTCCTTTGTCCCATTCCATATGATCATTAAATCATCAATATATCGTAGCCACGATATAACTTTATCTTTATAGGTGTTATTGTGCTTTCTCATTAGGACCAGCTCCTCCCACCAACTAAGCATGAGCGAATTTTGCGGATCTCGCGTTCGCGAATTTTGCGGATTTGCGGATTCGCAATCCGCAAAATCCGCGAATTCCCGCGAATTTGCGGATTTTTTTTTTTGTGTTCGCCCGTGTTTCTGCCAGTTCGCGAGGGTTTTGTACACTTTCGCAAATTGCGAACTTACCTGTCGGGTCGCAAGTTTCGCGAACTTGTTGTTTCTACGTGTCCAGCCTGTTTGGGACACTCTTCTTCATCACTGCCACTCTCTGTCACCACTGCCACTCTCTGACTACTCATGCCACCCTCTGGCCCACCCATGCCACCCTCTGTTTCATCACCACACCCTCTGGTTGTCCAGTGTACATTATTTTCGGCAAAGCAAAGCACACCTTCCCTGCCTCAAGTGACCTGAATTAATTTGGGGCTGATTCATGTGTCACAGAATATTTTTTTAGCTGGCACCTGCTTCCTTAGTGCGCCCTGATTAGTGATCTTTTGCACTTGCTAAGTGCTTTCATTGTTGCAAAATTAGTTACAACACCTGCCCTGCCCCAACTGACAATAATGAATTAGGGGCTGATTAATGGATTTTAACTTCCAGCCTGGCTCCTGCTTGTCTCCCTTAGCTGTAATTCAGGACCTTTGTGGCATATGTGTAACTATTCTGAGGTTCAGAGCAGGGTCACATACTAGTTTCAACTGGCAACTGAACTCTGGAGGGGCCCCTCAGGAAGCACTCCAGGAAATGGCTACTAATGATGAGCCTGAACTTTTGAACCTGGTAAGTAGTTACTTTCAGTTTTGCTAAAATCGTATTTCTGCAATTTTGCACTTATTCGCGGGGCGCAAACTCACGCGAACAGTGCGAGCAGTGCGAGCAAAATCCGCTGCTCGCGGATTTGCGGATTTTGCGGGAAATTCGCAAATCTCGCGGATTGCGGATTTCCCGAAAATCCGCAAAATCCGCGAGCGGAACGGATTTTCCGCCCACGCCTACCACCAACCCATAAACAAACAGGCATACGTGGGGGAGAAGCTGGCCCCCATTGCTACACCTTGCACTTGTCTGAACATCTGTTTTTTAAAATATATATATGTATGTATGTATGTATATATATATTACCTACTGGCGGTCGCCAGTAGGTATATATAGTTAGGATTTTTTCCCTATGGCATTTCTGAAAATTCTATGTCTAATAACTTTAGCGTTTGTGGACGGAATCGGCTGAAATTTTCAGGAAAATGGCACATTTTGTTTCTGAGCAGCCCCTGAAAATTTGGGGGGGGGTCGTCAAGGGGGGGCCGAGAAAAAAGGGGGGTCCCAAAACGCGTTTTTCCCATGTTAATTTCCATAGGGCGGTTGGACTCACTTTTAGCCCGAACGGCTGAATGGATTTTCACGAAACTTGGCAAAATTGTAGGGACTGTTAGCCCGATGTGCCTTTGCTAGGTCTCAATATATGTGCTTCAGTGGATTTTGAGAAATTAACGTTTAAATCAAGATATATATCTGTAACAGCGCTCCGGGCAGCGATCCGGTCCGCTTACTTTTCGCGTTTCGGAACTTTGAGCGCAGAAAGCTGAATGGCTCTCCGGTGTCTGTCAACATTCTAAACAGACCGGAGCGGCCGCCATCTTGTCTCTCGGTAGGATCGAGAGAGAAGAAGAGGTGAAAAACGAAGGGGGAATTTAATGAAAGGGGGCAAGGTATCCCCCTCTTGACCCCCTAGGAATGTTGTTGGGGTTATTAAAGGGTCCCGTGGGGAAAAGAAAAAAAAATGATTTTTCACGGTAGAAGCGCTTCACGGGCCGCGAACTGGGCCGCAAACTGGTAGCGAAACGGGAATTCGCCATTTTGTGCTTCGTTAATTAAATTACTAGGTATAAGGGGGTGCGGGAGACGTATCCTAATCCCCTATGTTTCCTGAGGGTGGCTGAGGAGGCTGATATATGTTGATACATCTCTTCCAGCGGCTGTGCGTGAGCTTTTTTTTTTTTTTTGCTGCGTGACAGTCCGGAGCGGCCGCCATCTTGTCTCTCGGTAGGATCGAGAGAGAAGAAGAGGTGAAAAACGAAGGGGGAATTTAATGAAAGGGGGCAAGGTATCACCCTCTTGACCCCCTAGGAATGTTGTTGGGGTTATTAAAGGGTCCCGTGGGGAAAATAAAAAAAAAATGATTTTTCACGGTAGAAGCGCTTCACGGGCCGCGAACTGGGCCGCAAACTGGTAGCGAAACGGGAATTCGCCATTTTGTGCTTCGTTAATTAAATTACTAGGTATAAGGGGGTGTGGGAGACGTATCCTAATCCCCTATGTTTCCTGAGGGTGGCTGAGGAGGCTGATATATGTTGATACATCTCTTCCAGCGGCTGCGCCATCTTGCCTTTTTTCCATTGCCACAATTTTGTCGTGCACGGCAGCCATTTTAGATGCCAGGCTGGTCCCAGGCTATCACCTACCCCTGCGGATGTAGTTTATGGCCCCAGCTGTAAAGAATTCAGACATGCCAACCCTCCCGATTCAGGCGTGTGACTACTGATTTCAGTGCTAGTCTCCCGCCTCCTGATTTCTGCAAGCAAAAACCCGGGGGCATATTACGAACAACTAGCGATAACTTTTGTCTCTAACTTGTTTAGAGACAAAAATTATCGCCGCACATCGGCGATTTTTATCGCAGATAAACCTTGCTATTATCGCAGAAAAGTCAGCGATATTCATGTATTATCGAGCAAATGCTCTTAGCCATGTTATCCACCTCCCATTGGATAACATGGCTAAGAACTGCTCAGGGCAGGTGTTAGATTTTGGAGATATTCGCGCTTAGCGCGAATATCTCCAAAAGTTGGTAATAGGAGATAGCGATGTTAGGGACTGTTTCCAGTCGCTAACATCTTGGCACGCCACTTTGCATGTCATTAGTGATAAGTATCACTGACATGCAAAGCGGGGCCCAAGATGGTCGCTATCTCCTTTTAGCTGTCACTAACTGGTGTTAGCGACAGCTTGGTAATAGGGAGATAATTTTATCTCCGCTTTCATGGCTTTTAAAGCCAAAAAAGCGGAGATAAACCCCCTTGATAATATGCCCCACGATTCCTTGGGGGTTTCAGCTGACAGGGCTTGGTATTGTGTTACATGGTAATTTTTCCAGGAAACGTCAGAGGGTCGATGCAGGAGTTCTAGAAGAGGTGATAAACCATTTAAGCCTCATGAACAAGCGCATGGTCTTTTAAAGATTTGTGAAGTACTCGGGGCGGCGGTGTGTGTGTGCCCTCTTTCAGGAGCGGGCGGGGGGGCACTGCCAGCAACTTGCCAGGTCAGGTAGTGTTCAACACGTGCATCACCCTTTCTCTGCCTGCTATTGCGCTCCATGCTTCGGAAAGGTAAGAAAAAGAACGTGCATTTGAGTTTGAAATGTCCGATCCTGCAGCAGCACACTTCCAAAGCCCACACATGACAATAACCCGATTCAAGGCCCTATTCACCCGTTTTTTAAAAAATAGATAACACTCCAACAAAGTAAGATTATAAAACTTTATTAACTTTTAACTATAATGAACGGAACAAAAACTAAAAACATTTAAACATTTTTCAACTCAAAAAGCAACAATGGTTAGAAGCTGTCTTTTGTGCGAATAGTCCCAAGGCAGCACAACGTGCAGAGTTCTGGACGGCACCCAGGTGATGTCGCCTGGGTGCCGCACTGGTTTTGGGATCCTACAATGCAGCACAGAAAAACAGCGTGGGGCGTCCCGGGTGGTGCGGGGGGAGGCCTTGTCAGTAGTGGTCTGTTGTGCGAATAGTCCCAAGGCAGCAGAACGCGTTGAGATGTTGATGGGACTGTGTCCAGTGTCCCATGGCTGACACAACATGTACGACAGGCACCCAGGTGATGTCCAGTAAACTGCCGCACTGGTTTTGGTATCCTACAATGCTGCTCCGAAAATTGGCGTGCGGCGGCCCGGGGGTGGGGGGGGGCGTGGGGGAGGCGGCGTGAACGGGCCTCCCCAGGTGGCGGCCATCTAGCTGAGTTGCGCCCGCTCTTGCGGCTACAGCGTCTCGCTCACCATGCTGTTCAGTTGCTCCCACTCTTGCAGTGCAGCGATAGGCGGCTGCCACATGGCTCTTAAAATGGCGGACGGCTCCTCGGTTTTGGGCCTGGTCCACTGAAATGGCCCTGGGACACCTTGGAACTCGGACGCTTGCCTGCTAGGGCTTGGGCTCCATTCTCGAAAAGCGTCCCCTCAGCCGTGAAGATTCTACAAAAGTCTTGGGGGCCCCCGACTCCCGCAGGCTTCCGGTGGGGAGCGGCTGCCATGATTGCTCGCGGAATGAGCACGACGGAGCCACGAGATGGTGGTGCTCTCATGCTGACGCCAGCTTCAGTCTGAATGATCCAGAAACAAGGTGGGGCTTTCATCGTTTGGGAAAAAAAAATGTTCTAAACCAATGAAAATTGTTATTTTTAGGTCATATGACCAAGCCTTCCATCTTTAGGAAACCAAAAGTAAAATGAACCAATGAAAAGTTTTATAAACAAGTCACATGACCTGTTATGCGGCATAGGGCTACAAAAAGCGTAGAAAATCCGTTGGCACGTGAGGCGGCGTCAGTAGCGGACCGATGTGCGAATAGGCCGAAGGCAGCACAACGCGCCGAGATCCGGATGGCACCGAGGTGGTGTCCAGCAAATTGCCGCACTGGTGTGGCCATCCTACAATGCTGCGCCGAAAGACGGCGTGTCCAGCTGAGTTGCGGTCACTGTTGCGGTACAGTGACTCGAACGCGCCGAGATCCGGATGGCACCGAGGTGGTGTCCAGCAAATTGCCGCACTGGTGTGGCCATCCTACAATGCTGCGCCGAAAGACGGCGTGTCCAGCTGAGTTGCGGTCACTGTTGCGGTACAGTGACTCGAACGCGCCGAGATCCGGATGGCACCGAGGTGGTGTCCAGCAAATTGCCGCACTGGTGTGGCCATCCTACAATGCTGCGCCGAAAGATGGCGTGTCCAGCTGAGTTGCGGTCACTCTTGCGGTACAGTGAGTCGAACGCGCCGAGATCTGGATGGCCCCGATGTTGTGTCCAGCAAGTTGACGCACTGGTGTGGCCATCCTACAATGCTGCGCCGAAAGTCGGCGTGGGGTGCCCCGTTGGCTTATGAGGTGATGTCAGTAGTGGACCGATGTGTGAATAGGTCGGAACCAGCACAAGGCGCCAAGATCCGAATGGCAAGTCCTGGATGTTGAGTGCCTCAGTTGAGAGTTCTGAGCAGTGCTTGTAAGACTGTCCGAAGCTTATTTGCACCTGCTGCAGCTTCACTATTGCCCTGGTGTGGCCAAAGGTGGCACATGACATAGGCGGCCGGCTCCCGAGGTCCGGCGGAACTTTTTTCCTTTTCCTTTCTGCTTCTTTTCCTACAATCCGTTTCATCTGAAGACACGACCAGGTCCCTGAATGTGTGCAGGGGGACGCTATTGATTGAATGAAAATGGCGGCTTGACACAAAGCTGACTCAAGCGTTACTGTTGATGCTATACAGACAAAAATTGGTTTTCAGTTTGTACATTCTTCAGGTTTTTTTTTTCCATCCAAGTCTGATTAAGAGTTTGTAGAAAAATGGCTTCAGATTTTCCACATACTACTCTTCAACATTCTTCCTAAATGTAACAATGTGAAACTCACTAGGAGAACGGCTGTTTCTGTTTCCTTTCAAAATGCTGCCAACAATATTTTCTGAATGGAAGACACCATCTTGTAGCATAAAGGGCCGAAAGGGGTTCTGGTCTGGCCGATGGTTGGTGGAGACATTTTGACTATATCTTGGACCTGCCCGGCCTCGCCCAAAATGGCGCCGGTATAAATGGGACTCGTAACTCCTTGCCCGCAAATGTATATCTAGAAAATGTTATTGTAAGTGGCCCTGTCGTATTTTAATTACAAAATGTACGTCCACCGATTCCGCAACTGTTAGACACCTTTGTTCTTGCAACCTAATGGCCCGCTCGTTACGTTCTTCTACAGTGTAAATGTCTCCTCATCATATACGATTTCAGTTTGCTCCGTGGCCGGCCCACGTGGTTATAGGCCCGTATTTGTATACTGACATTTTCACAATAAAGGTTTTTAAAACAAAACACGGTAGTAGTATTTACATTGGTAAAGTTTTTACTTTTAGTCACTGTTTTCGAATCAGTAAAGGCAAGTGAAATAAAGCAGTCCAATTACATGACGGATAAAAGGTATAATATGTAGGAACGCAGTAAAGATAAATGCTTAAGGGCAGTTGTGTTTTTCATGTCTGCAATATAAAGTGATCGATAAGAATCTGATAATCAGGCGTATCGGCGACTAAGACAGCAGGCCGAATCTCTTTTACTCAACGGCTCCGTCATGGAAGGAAGAAACGCCCTTTTTCTCGAAAAAGGAATATATTTTACTTACAAGACAGTTGTAAATTTTCCGGGAAAGTACATTAGCCTGGAATATTATAACATATGTTTGGAAAAAAAATATTGTTCGAAAACAATAAAAAGCGTAATTTTTAGGTCATATGACCAAGCTTTTCATCATTAAATTAACAAAAGTAAAATGAACCAATGAAAAGTTTTATTAACAAGTCACATGACTTGTTATGCTTACGTTACGCGCTGCGCGCCGCGCCTCGGATCACTTCCGGGTGCGGTAACGCGGCGTGTCATATAACGCATTACGCGACAACGTAGGTCAAGAATATAGTCAAAATGTCTCCACCAACCAGCGTTCGGAACACAACCCCTTTCAGCAGTCCAAAAAGTTCTGTTAAATGACAACAGAGGGGACAGGTAACAAGAACCATCAGTCAAAGAGGGGAGGGCAAGTTCTTCTCTTCCGGGTCATGTTGGGGCGCTACCGGAACTGATCGAATTGGTAGTCTACAGTGTTTCTGGATGTTTCAGACTAAAGCTGGCGTCAGCATGAGACCACTACCATCTCGTAGCTCCGTCGTGGCCATTCCACGAGCAATCATGGCAGCCGCTCCCCACCAGAAGCCTGCGGGAGTCAGAGGCCCCCAAGACTTTTGTAGAATCTTCACGGCTGAGGGGACGGTTTTCGAGAATGGGACCCAAGCCCTATCAGGGAAGCGTCCGAGTTCAAAGGTGTCCCAGGGCCATTTTAGTGGACCAGGCCCAAAACCGAAGAGCCGGCCGCCATTTTGAGAGTCCTGTGGCAGCCGCCTATCGCTGCACCGCAAGAGTGGGCGCAATTCAGCTGGATGGTGGGCAAGACGCTGTAGCCGCAAGAGTGGGCGCAACTCAGCTGGATGGGACAAGGTTCAGAATTGAAGAGTCATCAAAAGGCAAAAAGTTCCGCCGGACCCCGGGAGCCGGCCGCCTATGTCGGGGGCGATCTCAGGCTACACCAGTGCTATAAGACTTGGGGAGGGTGTCGGAGCCAAGCGTCTTCTCCGAGTCCATGGCCATCACACCGCCCCTCAGGGGCCTCCGTCAAGCTGTTTAGGAAGGTAACATATCACATTGTTTTCTAATGCAGTCAGGTCCACAAACGACACTCACTTACTTTGAGAATAGTGAAGCTGCAGTAGGTGGAAATAAGCTTCAGACAGTGTTACAAGCGCTGCTCAGAACTCTTAACTATGGCACCCAACATCCAGAACTTATGCCATTTGAGAATGGCAGTGACATCGAAGCAACTCAGGGACCAAAACCATTAACGTACTTTCACGTATGAAAATCTTACTTGGGGAGGGGGCAGGAGCGAAGCGCCCCCTCCCAGTCAGCGCCACCACACCGTATGTTGAAAATTTGAAGCCATCGTTCTACAAAGTCAACCAAACTTGGATTGAAAAATCTAGAAAAATGTACAAACTGAAAACCAGTTTTGGTCTGCATAGCATCAGTAGCAACGCTTGAGTCAGCTTTGTGTCAAGCCGCCATTTTGATTCAACAAAGCACAGGCATTGAAAAAGGCTCAAAGTCAGAACTTTGAACTATGGCACCCAACATCCAGGAGCTTGCCATCCGGATCTTGGAGCCTTGTGCTGCTTTCGACCTATTCACACATCGGTCCACTACTGACATCATCTTATAAACCAACGTTATGTAAATAGTATTTTAATAAAATGTTTTACCCTGTTTCTTTGCTGGTGTGTTCTCTATATTTTTAATATTTGCATAGGGTTTGTCGTTATTTTGTGCGGGATGGGTGATGGAGCCGAGCTGTCTTGCAGCCCTCATGGTGTGGAGCTCAGTTCATCTCACTATTTTCGTATTTCTCATGAAGGGTTGTTCCTAATATTTCTATTTTAGCGAGGTCAAAAAGAGATCCAATTAGTGGCCTACTGATTTTGCTCGATTACTTTTATTTTTTTACACGATTTTTCACTATCTGCAAAGACTAAACAGAGTATTGCGACTTTGTGCTTGTTTGTAAATAGAGAATGATCCAAAGAGAACCAATTCTAAAACAGTAAATGCTTGGACAACAATCAATCAAATGGAGAGACAAGCAGGCACGACGGATTACAACGGGGGTAAAGGCCTGCGTTAACTACCCTTCAGAATCTGCAAAGAGAGAGTACTACTAAGACAAAAGAGGGGAGGGGGGGGTGCAGCGTTCAAAGCACATCAGCGTGCATAAATACGAAAATGTTTTTATCTATCACGTACTTGACATTTTAAAGCTTTTCATATTTGCTATTAAAAAACCAATGAAATTCACATATATACATATATATCAGTGATGTCATTTGAGATGTCATCAGTGATGTCATCAGTGATGTCACTAACCATGTCATGAATGATGTAATATGTGACATCATCAGCAGTGGATTGCGGGTGCGCGATATATAGTTAGCGCTTATAACTATATATGGAATTTCAATGGTTTTATGCGAGTAAAATAAGGTTTTGTAAATGCAAATCCCTAACTATATATGGCCTAAAACCAATGGTTTTTTCATAGAATTTTCAAGGTTTTGTAAATGCAAATTCCTAACTATATATCCACTATAACCTATGGTTTTTTCTGTGAATATATATATATATGTATGTATGTATGTATGTATGTATATATATATATATATATATATATATATATATATATATATATATATATATATATATATATATATATATATATATATATATATATATATATGTACAGAACATCCAGCTCCCACAAAGAAGAACTCCATGGAAGAAGGCACAGGCACGAGGTGGTTTCAGGATTCGGCATCAATTTATTAGATCATGTCGCCCTCAATCCCGGGTACAAGAAACGTTTCAGCCTACACAGAGGCCTTTCTCAATCTAGTTTGGGACCATTAATTAGGCACAATATATAGCCCTTCCCACTGGCCCTCGCAATGGACATAGAAAACACATTCTGGTGTAACCAATCGTTCCATAGCCCAAAAAAATGCATGTGTGTGTGACTGTACAATACAGCTAGAAGTCTGCAACATACCAGGTCAAACATAACGTAATAATAAAAAAAATCACGAAATATGTGCATTTGACTGATGGATTATCATATTAGAGCAGACAGATTAAATAACACTTATGCATAGGATTACGTCACAGTGGGAATACTGAAGGCAAATAAAATCTGCAGCCAAACTCATAGTCCTGTAAAGTCTGTAAACTTAAAATGAATTTAAAAGTCCATGCTGCCGCCCAAGACTAATGGTCTAGAATGTCAGGCATCTAAGTCCCAGCAGGCTCCCTTGAGCCGATAATGTTACTTCGGTTCATCGCATCCTTTGCCCTCAGCTGCACATAATTGCAATTGTCGATAAGGTTGCCTGCCAAGCTGCCGAACTTTTTAGTGACAAGAATAGATGATCATGGTTTCACCTCGGGGTCACATGTTCAAACTTCGAATGCATTTTGAAATCGATGTCAAATTTCGAGCTTGTGCAACACACCCCTCGTGACTACCGGTCCCATAATGCCACACATTAACCAGTTACTGTTAGCAGGTACGAGTCAACAAATGTTTTTTTTGGCTGAGTCGGACTTTTAAATAAAAGGAACACAAAGGGGCAGAGGCAAATACTTGGCAGCAAGGATGTAAATTCAATCAGGCATCATCTCGTGGTTGGGGGCGACCTCATAGCAAAAATATATATATAAAATTGAAACTGGTGGTCTATTTGACACAACAACATGAGCTGCCTCTGAAAAAAAAAACTACTACTAAAAGTAGTGTTTCATTCAGTCTAATGATACTGAATGCCAGGGTTCCTTCAGGGTAAGAAATAGTATAGGCATCCAACTAATGAATTACCTTGTGACCATAACCCACATGTATCTGCATAATATTCAAACACAAGAGGCAACTAAAAGCATTGAGAAATTAAATATACATCCATTTGCCTTCCTGCATGATCATCAGTCATACTCTCAAATTGCCATCAGTATATTTGCATCTCAATATTAAATGTTCCTTCACCACAGCATAAGAGTGTTGACACTCACAAGCAACCCTTTTGCTCTAATTATCTGACGTCCAGGCATGGGTAATGATATTTACTTCTATCTTGGTGTTGACATTAAGTGGCAAAATAGTGATAGGCATAAGAGTCAACACTACAGGAAGGCACCTTTTAGAGCAGTCCATACTTTCAGTGTAAATGTATCAATCTGTCTAAACGTATAAGACTTCAATTCAATGTCTACATGATGAGCGTATGGTCTGTACTCCCAATCACTAACATAATTCTAGGACAAGTCTGAAAAGCAAGGCATAATGCAAAACCTGACCTCTGAAAATACTATGGTAATGGATTAAGTCCAGCAATCATAATGGTCTTCCTGGGCAGTGTATGTGTACTTATGTGTAGAGATGATCAAGCAATAAAAGATATATTCCCCTTCAACCTTCCAAACCTAAAAGAGTTGCAACCATTTAAGTGGCCCCAATGGTTTAATCAAGTAAAACTTTTTTTAAGGCACAAAGCCGCACCCGATTTTTCAATTAGTGCAGGACACAGTCATTTCCAGAGGCGAATCTGTTATAGGAATCATCATGACAACCAGTGGCTTGATTAGTTCAAAGACAATATATATTAATATCATGATGCTTGAAGCCCTTTCAGCAGCAAGGCAGACACCTAGCAGAAAATTATGATGGAAAAACAAAGGTGCCATATACTGGGAATTGATTCTCCAACTATGTATCCAGAAATGA